>NC_045976.1:20050105-20350105 GCF_010909765.2 Amblyraja radiata | reverse complement strand
ATCATTTAGAAGGTGTACATCAACATTTGGTATTTCCCAAACGCAAATTTTGCCCATAAAAGTGTGTAAAATTACGAGAGGCAAGATAGGGTAGACAGTCAGAACCTCTTCCTCATGATGGAAAAGTCAACGATTTAAGGGCATAGTTTTAATGAGACAGGATAACATTTAAAATGTGTGGGAGAAGTTACACGGCTATGCAGGGGATGGAGGGAAATGGATCACGTGCAGGCTGAGGAGGTTTGTTCACCCTGTCATGATTATTGTGGGCTGCAGAACCTGTTCCTGTGCTGTACTGTGTTCTATGTCTAAGTGCAGTTTGAAGGTTAGGTCTTCCAACAGGAAATAGTCGTAAGTGTGATTTGAAAGACCAAGCAAATCTCAAACTCACTGATCCTTATGGGGTTGAACTTATGTAAAAATTCAACACACAGTTAAACTGAAGCTGTACTCCAGTAACTTGAAACGGAGTGTGACAAACATGGGTCGAATGCCGAGCCGTTGGGATTCCTTAGCAGTCACATAGTGCATTATTGCAGTGTTACTGTAATATTTAACAACGGTAAAATTGGGAAGCGCAACGGCAGAGATGCTGCCTGACAGAGCCAGAGACCCGGGTTCGATCCTGATTACGGATGCTGTCTGTACGTAGTTTATATGTACTCCCTGCGACCTGCGTGGTTTTCTCTGGGTGCTCCGGGTTCCTCCTACACTTCAAAGATGTACAGTTAATTGGCTAATTGATTTCGATAACATTTCATAGAAACATGGAAAATAGGTGCAGGAGGAGGCCATTCGACCCTTCGAGCCAGCACTGCCATTCATTGTGATCATGGCTGATCGTCCCCTATCAATAACCTGTGCCTGCCCTCTCCCCACATCCCTTGACTCCACTAGCCCCTAGAGCTCTATCTAACTTCTCTCTTAAATCCATCCCTGTGGGATAAGTGTTAGTGTGCAGGGATCGCTGGTCGGCGCGGACTCGGTGGGCCGAAGGGCCTGGTTCCGCCCGGTATCTTTAAACTAAACTAAACCAAAATGACTGCCTTCCCGTGAGAATATGAAAATTGATTAAAACTGTAACGGTAATAATAGTTCACTCGAAGAGGAAGTTAACCAATGCAGACTACACCACTGTGTATTTTCTGCCTTTTTGCTTTCTTCCAATAAGCGAGTTCGGTATTCTGACTGCGCATGCCCAGGTCATAGGTCACTAGATATAAAACATTCTTGTGTTTCGGTCGGAGTCGAGGTCGGGGTCGGGGTCGGCTCTCCGTCGCTGCGGATGCTGTTGGGCTGTCTCTGTCCCCTCCCCGGTGTCCCATCCCTGTCCGGAGGTGTCCGTGGTGGCCCTGGGCTGGTGGGGAGGTCCCGGACTTGCAGCCGCTGGCTCCAACTCGGCTCTGCCTATCCCCCTGCCAGGTTGGCCAGCAGCCCTCCACCTCCACCCCCCTCCACTCAGTCCGACACCGAGATACTGCTGAAGATGGGCAGCTGTCGGCCCTTCTCGAAACCGGGCAACTCGGAACTCGCTTATTAACAGCAGACTGACACCTTCTGTTCCTAGAATACATTTTTATTCCTCACACCCTTAACCCCTCCACACCCACACACTTCCACAGAACAATAAGAGACACAGCATTCACGTAACAGTCAGCAATCTTAGATCCTTGCCAACAGAAAGCACAATTCTACTACAGGCGGCCAAAAAACAATTGTATGTTTTTTTAGAGGAAGAAGCCACTTCTGTCTCCACGTGTGCATCCCCCGCCCCCACCCCCAGCCCTTCCCCCTACATACCTGCATTTCAAACGGCTGGTTGCAAATGAAAACCCACAGTTGCGCAGTTGATGCCATCATCCACATCTTTCCACTTGATTCATCTCAAGAGTAAAGGGCAGAGAGGTTGTTACCGATGTAATTGATTTTATTTAAAGAATGTTGCAGAACAATGGCAGCAGGTTGCTGCTTTGAAAGGATTTGGGCTTTTGTGTAGTCCGTGGGAGGAAATTGACTTGTGATGTACCACAAAGACCCTCAACCTTTGAACTCTTCTGTAGCTTTACAAAACCGGCAGTGAATAATTGAAACATTTCACTTCACAGTCGTTGTTGAATGGCATCACAAGTAACAATGTGTTCCACGTCACCTCTGAACTTTTGGGGTGGTTCTTCACAATCTAACTTTCCCTTCCATTTTAAAACTCTAATTTATTCCTAGTCTGATTAATATTAGGGAATCAGTCTAGTTATTGAGACACAGGCACATAAAGCTGGAGCAACTCAGCGGGACTGGCAGAGATGCTGCCTGACCCGCTGAGTTGCACCAGCTTTTTGTGTCTATCTTCGGTTTAAACGAGCATCTGCCTACGCATAGTTATTGAGACATGCAGTTTTTATGCCTGCTCATCTTATCATACAGTGTAATGCCCTAAAATTGTGTTTCATTTGATTGTTTCCGGGATGGGGAATTGTTATACGAGAAGTTAAGTCAATGCTATGTACGACAGTGATCGCAACTTCTACTGAAGTGTGAATGGCCGTTGGCTTGCTAGAAGCTCATCCGCCCTTTGATAGATCTTGTTTTTAGTCCTGCTGGGGGTCCTATTTGATGGACCTAAATGCTTATAGACACAAAATCGGACTTAATTGTGAATAATGGAGAAACAAGGAACAGCAGATGTTGGTTTACAAAAAAAAAGGCACTAAGTGCTGGTGTAACCCCGTGTTCTCCAGAGATACTGCCTGACCCACTGAGTTACTCCAGCACTTTGTGTGTTTAATTGTGAATAAGTTGACTTACTGTTTTTATCGCACTAGAATTTGTAAATAAACACAGGCACATGAATGTTTTTGGATCTTTGCAACATGAACTTTAAATAAACGACATTTTGTTTTATATCTTGCTGTGTAGAATCATAACATTGACTTAACTTTTAGTTCTTACCGTGCAACCTACATAAAGCAGGAGAAATATTTTGCTAAATGACAAAATAGTTATGTGGTGCCATGTGACAGATTATCTTTTGACAACAAACGATATTTGAGTTGGTTCACAAGGACGACTGCCAAAGCAGTGCTTTGTCTTCATGTTGTTGCAAATGATTCAGGGAGTCAAGTGACAGCAAGGAAATGGGGAGTAAAAAACTAAACGGTTGTTAGCCCAGGACAAATAAGGACAGTCTGAAGAAGGGTCTCGACCCAAAACGTCACCCATTCTTTCTCTCCGGAGATGCTGCTTGTCCACGCCGAGCTACTCCAGCATTTTGTGTCTATCTACAAATAAGCTCCAATTGGGATCAGGAAATTTGTGTCTTTGTACCATCAACAAAATGGCAGGTGTGAAGCTCACTAGATTTTAGCCCTTGAACTTGTTGACATTTCCTCACAGTATCCAAGGAGGGTGACATGGTTGAAGGGGATGGAAATGAGTGGCTCCATAAAGTAGTCCGTGACCAGGTTTAGGCCAGAGAAGTGGAGTGGAGAGGACGGTCTGGGCAGCTGCAACTGAACATCATATAAAATCCTAAGGAAGATTTCCCTTGTTGGTTCAGAGCACGTCAGCTCCGCCTGTGCCAATAGGAGCTTTGCAAAACCTCAAAAAATAGTGATAACTTTCTCAAGTACTCCTCAATTACTCCTAATTGCTTGTGTGTGATTCCTCCGTGTTAAACTGGCAATGGGGATTAAACGAGGCCCTAGTGATATCTTTGGACTCCAGTGTTCCATCTTTCAAGGGATGACTTGTTGACCTCCAAACTCTGGGACCCCCTAAGCTGAAAAGTCAGGGTGCAGGAGGGCTGCGGCCCAACCTACGTCTGGTTCTCTCTGCCAGTTTGAGCAGTAGGGATGTTAATGGGGAAGTGAGGGGTTAAAAGTCATGACACTATGACACCCCATATATAAATAATCTACGGTATCATAAATGTAGGGTTGTGGCAAAATGGTGATTCAGTACTCTTTGACTTTTTATGAATCAAATATGGATATAAATGCCAAATTATTACAAATTAAAGTCTGCCTTTATTGCTTTAATTTTTTTTGGCAAGCCAAAAGAGGTTCCAGGTCTGTGTAATTGTTCTCAAACATGAGAAGAACAAGGATTTGAGTGAATATATGCTGTTTGGGCACCTGTTCCTGAGGAGTATTCATCCTCCTGCTAACCACTATCAAGATGAATAAGAGCAATTTGCACAAGGTGCTGGCTGGTTATAGACCCACACCCCTCATGTGGAGACACAAGGGACTTCAGATGCTGCAATCTATCGCAAAAAAAACAGTTTTCGAGGAAAACAGCGAGTCAGTCAGCATCCATGGAGGGAAAGGAATGGAGGGTCTTAATCTGAAACGTTGATTGTCCATTTGCCTCCGCAGATGCTGGTTGACCTGCTGAGGTTCTCTACCAATTTGTGTTTATGCTCCAAGCTTGTATGTGAGTTGGCTCCTTTGGAAAAGAAAGCTAAAAAATAGCAAAATAAGTGGTTGCCCTTGTCGTTTGGGAAGGTGTTATTGCAGTATGGGGGAATTTTATGAAGATGTGTTGTGTTTACTATTTGGTGACCGTTGATCTTTGTCCTGGCAAGTGTCAATTGCATGACTAATAGCCACTGTGGACAAATCAATGCAGACTTAAATTGACCTCAGCTGCACAACTTAAGTGATAACCTACAGCTTGGAAAATGATTGACAGAGATTTGTACGTCTGGACAAAAAACATTTGATTTCAACCGTTTTCTTTGATTTCCTTCCTGGTTTTGTTTTCCCATTTCTGTTGATTAATCCATATCGTATTGCAGAATAATTCTCCTTTATGGAGGTGTGCAAGCAGATTACTGTACAGCTACTTGTAATGCGGATAAAAATAGCTGGGGGGAAAATGAAAAGGTAGCGCTCACTTTGACCAACAATGTTCGAAAGATTATATCGTGATTGTGATTATTTTTGCGACATTAGTTAAAGACAGTCACTTGCCAATAATTATACAACTTTAAAGAAAATGCCTTTGGAAACATCAGTTTTGTAAAATTGACTGGACGTGTTGCTAGTGTGAAGAGGCTGGCAGAAATGAGTTACTGTCCAGATGATAGACACAAAATGCTGGAGTAACTCAGCGGGACAGGGAGCATCTCTGAAGAGAAGGAATAGGTGACGTTTTGGGTCAAGACCCTTCTTCAGACTGGTTAGGGATAAGGGAAACGAGAGAAATAGACGATGATGTCGAGGGATAAAGAATAATGAATGAAAGTTATGCAAAAAAGTAATGATCATAAAAGGAACAGGCCATTGTTAGCTGTTTGTTGGGTGAAAACGAGAAGCTAGTACGACTCGGGTGGAGGAGAGATAGATAGAGAGAGGGAATGCTGGGGCTACCTGAAGTGAGAGAAATCAAAACTAATACCACTGGGCTGTAAGCTGCCGAAGCGAAATATGAGATGCTGTTCCTCCAGTTTGCGTTTTGCTTCATGCTGGTGCTGTCAAATAGCTGTAAAATAAATGAATCTAATAATGTCAATTATGGAGCATTAACGCAAAAGGAAAGAAAACTGTAGAACTCCTTCCTCTGCCCATTGGATGAATTAACAAGTTCTAAATTGACTCACATTCCCAATGGCTGTGAAGTTGCTGGTTTAAAGATTGAAGGTTTCACAGCAACCTGTGTCACTCGCTCTCTCCAGGTCTTGTTTATCACTGTGCTGTACCACAGGCAGCGTTTAACCTGCTCTGGCTGTTGCTTGTGCACACACACACAGATCAGCCAGTCATTCTTTTTGGGCCAATAAATTACTGAAGCTTTGATCTATTTGCCAAAATAAATTCTGACTGTGCCAGTCAGGTACAATTTGTACATTAAATGGACAAATATAATTGTAACAAACTCTTAGCGCTGGTTGTTGAAGTCAGCTCCCTTACATAAAGCAGGACCCCAATTAACCCATTAAACTCTTCCACTGTAAGTGTATGGCTTTTGTAGATCTATTGTACACTTACATTTCAAACTGATGACAAAAGCCAAAGGCACAAACTCATGGTTTGCTTAAATTCAATGTCATCGTAACAATCTATGACATTAAAAAGGAAAGAGAGTGGCAGAGCTATGAGATCCCAGTGGTAGGATTTAGCTAATTTGGAGTTCATGTAATTCGCTAATGACTGTGAAGTTGTTGGATCCTCGAACAATTTAAATATTGAAAGGTTGGTTTCCACTTATGTCGTTCATTGTCTCTGGTTTTCCAACTGATCACATCCTCTCCACCGTTCCCTGATGTTTACTATTGAGCTAACTTTTCCCAATCACCTGAATCCCAATGACCTGGAATGTTTACATTACAAGATGATGCCTGACCTCACTAAAGAGATATCCGCAACATCGAGGATTTGCCGGCCTTTGCTGGAGACCGATTTTGAGAGCATCGCCTGCGGACTTAACATCACGGAGCTCGCGATCTCCTTGCCAAGGATCGACCTCGGAGAACCAACCATGGGTGCTTGCGGACATTAGCATCACAGAGCTCGCGGTCTCTGGTTAGAGACTGACCTCGGGAACGCCAAGCCGCGGAGCTTCGACCGCTCTGACGCGGGAACTTCGATCACCCGACACGGGAGCTTCAATCGCACCGACGTGGGAGCTTCGACCGCTTGCTGCGGGAGCTTCGATCGCCCCGACGGGTGGTTCGACTGCCCCGACCGCAGGAGAATAAAGAGGAAGAAGATTGATCTTTTTTGCCTTCCATCACAATGAGAAATGTGGGGAATCCACTGTGGTGGATATTTATGTTTACTTTTATGTAGTTGTGTGTCTGGTTGCTTTTTTGTTCGTATGGCTGTAAGGTAATTCGCATGTCACTGTATCTTAATTGGTACATGTGACAATAAAAGACCTTTGGAACTGAAGATAGATACAAAAAGCTGGAGTCACTCAGCGAGTCAGACAGCATCTCTCGAGAAAAGGAATAGGTGGTGTTTTGGGGCGAGACCCCGTCTTCAATCTGAGAGTTATGTGGATCATAATTTATGTTAAATATGTCAACTTAAATGCTCTTGATATTTTAGTTACTAAACGACATCTGCAGCTTTATTAAAATCCCATTATGTTGATTGTTTTATATCTAGGGTTTGCTTCCTAGATATAAAACTAATCAATGTTAATGTCAAAGAGGAATGCTATTTTCACAGATATTGAATCATTGTTTCATTTTCTGCAAAAACCATGAAACAAGCATAAATGTTAGAGAGACGCGTTCAATCTGGGAGAAGGATCTCAACCCGAGTCGTCAACTCTCCATTTCCCTCCACGGATGCTGCCTGACCCATGAGCTCATCATTGTTTTTGCTCGAGACTCCATGCAGGGAATGGAGCGATGTGGATCATGTGCAGGCAGATGAGATTAGTTTGTTTTGGCATCTTGTTCGGCATGGACATTGTGGGCCAAAGGGCCTGTTCCTGTTTTATGTTTGATATTCCAGTATCTGGAGTCACTTGTGTCTCTACGCTAGAGGGACATTTTGTTGATACTATGAGGGGAGTTGTTATGCTAAGAATCAATTTCCATTCCACGTTTGTAATTCGTTTCCATGCATTATCACAGTATTACCTTCCCTGGATGGTGAAAGCAGATGTGTTCTAATTCGCCCTGTGCCAGCTGTACATTTTTAGGCAGGGAGATTTGTTGCAAAACATTAAAAAATCAAAGATGCTGGAAACAGGGTGGACATCACCTACAGAAAGGGAAAGGGATACCATGCAGGAAGGAACTGCAGATGCAGTTTAAACCGAATATTGATAAAATGCTGAAGTAATTCAGCGGGACAGGCAGCATCTCTGGAGAGAAGTAATGGGTGATGTTTCGGGTCGAGACCCTTCTTCAGACAAATGTCAGGGGAGAGGGAGATACACAGATAAGGAAGTGTAAGGTGCGCTGACAACAACCTGGCCCTTAACTCCAAGAAGACCAAGAAGCTCATTGTAGACTTCAGGAAGTCTAGGGGCGGCACGCACACCCCCATCCACATCAACGGGACGGAGGTGGAATGTGTTTCCAGCTTCAGGTTCCTGGGGGTCAACATCTCCGATGACCTCTCTTGGACCCACAATACCTCAACTCTGGTCAAGAAGGCTCACCAGCGTCTCTTCTTCCTGAGGAAACTGAAGAAGGTCCATCTGTCCCCTCAGATTCTGGTGAACTTCTACCGCTGCACCATCGAGAGCATCCTTACCAACTGTATCACAGTATGGTATGGCAACTGCTCTGTCTCCGACCGGAAAGCACTGCAGAGGGTGGTGAAAATTGCCCAATGCATCGCTCCCCTCCATTGAGTCTGTCCAAAGCAAGCGTTGTCTGCGAAGGGCGCTCAGCATCGCCAAGGACTGCTCTCACCCCAACCATGGACTGTTTACCCTCCTACCATCCGGGAGGCGCTACAGGTCTCTCCGTTGCCGGACCAGCGGGTCCAGGAACAGCTTCTTCCCTGCGGCTGTCACACTAATCAACAATGTACCTCGGTGACTGCCAATCACCCCCCCCCCCCCCCGACACTCCTCCCACAGGAAAAACACTATGACTGTATGCATGTAAATAGATTTATTTATTGAGATCATATTCTATGTCGCTCTTCCAGGGAGATGCTAACTGCATTTCGTTGTCTCTGTACTGTACACTGACAATGACAATTAAAGTTGAATCTGAATCTGATCTGAAAGGACAAGGAATGGAGATCAAGGAAAATGTAGAATAGATCATTGTTAGCTGGGCTAAAATGTAGTCAGAGACAGTAAGACTGGTCAGAGAACTGGGAAGGGGGAGGGACGGAAAGAGGGAAAGCAAGGGTTGCTTGAAGTTAGAGGTCAATGTTCATACCGCTGGGGTGTAAGCTGCCCAAGCGAAACATGAGGTGCTGTTCCTCCAATTTCCGTTGGGCCTCACTCTGACAATGGAGGAGGCCCAGGACAGAAAGGTCAGTGTGGGAATGGGAAGGGGAGTTAAAGTGCTTAGCAACCGGGAGATCAGGTAGGTTTAGGAGGATTGAGCGGAGCTGCACAGTGAAATGATCAGCGAGCCTGCGCTTGGTCTCGCAGACATATAGGAGTCCACACCTGGAACAGTGGAAAGGAAGTTTATTTTTCAGGTCGAATGCACGTTGTCAGAGGGAATGTGTTGCCGCTCAAGTTGCAAGTACAAAATGCTTTTGTTTTGAAAGTTAATGATGCCTGACACCAGGGGGCAGCGGGGCAAGGGTCTTGTTTAATTGTTTTGGGCCATTGTCATATCACGTCAGAAGAGGGGTCCTGATATGTCCGTGCTAACATCCTGTCATTGTGACTTGGTTGGGTTATTTTGAGTTAACTCACCCAGTTTCAACTGTTTAGTGAGACCTGTAAACGTGGGAAGTAAATCTACAGTGGAGGTTTAACTGGGCTGTAAATCTGCATGAGTCAAATAAGCTTCAGATAAATAAGATTTAATGGATACCTTTAATGTTGTCAGATAAAATTGAGACATTTTGTTGGAAAAGTAAGTTATCACCAGACCTTGCCACCAGGTTGCACCATTTCTGAACCAAACATTTCCCAATTTATATTCTATGTTGTCATTCCTTATTTTTCATATAAATATCATTTACACATCTTGAGTAAAACCATGGAATTGATTGTTGACATCAGAAGAGGAAAGCCGAGGATCCACAAACCAGTCTTCATGAACGGATTGGCGGTGGAGAGAGTCGCCAACTTCAAGTTCCTGGGCGTGCACATCTCTGAAGATGTTCCCTGGACCTCGCCCATTGATGCAATCATAAAGAATGTCCATCAACGCCTCACCTTCCTTAGAAGATTGAGGGGAATCTGTATATTGATGAATGGCCTCTTGAATTTCTAGTGGTGTATGGTAAAGAGCATATTGACTGGTTGCATCATGGCCTGGTTTGGCAAATCGAACGCCACGGAACCAAGAAGACACTGCCCGATCCATAACGGGAACAGATGTCCCCATCACCGACGGGATCTATAAGATGTCTCAAAAAGGGTAGCCTGCATTATCAAGGACCCACACCACCATGGTCAGACTCTCATTTTACTCCTGCCATTGGGAAGAAGGTATTGCACTCTGAAAGCTATAACATCCAGGTTCAGGAACAGCTTTATTCCAACAACCATCAGGCTATTATACACGAAGAACTCCAACTAAACTCAGAAGTATGAACTGCCTGAGTTGCACTCGGGACTTTGGGCTTTATTTTGTTTTTGCACTGTATTGGTTTTTTTAATTTATTGAACTTCTTTATTTTTGTTTGTATATTATATTATCTCTTGAACTACGTACGCTATGTTTACAACCTGTTGTGCTGCTGCTGCTGCTGCTGCTGCTGCTGCTGCTGCTGCTGCTGCTGCTGCTGCTGTGAGCAAGAGTTTAATTGCTCCATTTCAGTACATTTGACAATAAAAAGCACTTGACTTTGTACAGGGCAGCTTTACCTCATTGGGACTGAACTTTCCCCGAGATTTTATTACAAATCCTCCGACTGTGCTGGGTATTACTATGGGGCCAGTTAGCCAAATATCTTCAGAGGAAAGATTAAGGCTTGGTTGAGGAGAGGTGCGTTTCTTGGCATTTTTCAATTTGTTCTGAATTTGTTCAGGATTCCAGCAGCAGATGTTTTGTAAGAGAACTCAGTTCCCTTCAAGACTCCCATTTTGAGCACTGCACAAGTTTAACAGTTCATATTAAAGGCATTTGGAGAAAGAAAGCTGATTATCAAAGTGTAATCTAAAAAGGGTGTTTGGATCGGTTTGGCCCGTTGCCAGTTAAAACTTGATCATGTTCACGTTATTGCTTCATCCAGAATGGATAGGTCTGGACAGTAATGTCTCTGAGCCTGGAAATATTAACAAGCTAAACAATTCTCCAACCAAAGTGTTTAAAATATGTTTTTGTTTGTGTAAGATTAATTAATTGATGAAGTGTCGGTTTGGCTGTAGAAATTCTAGCGTGGGTACAACTAGCTCGCATGGGTGAAGACCTATGCATGCCAACTCTTTGACTATTGCTTCTCCATTATTCGTTAAAATTAATTTGAAGCATTGTATACCCAAGAGCCAGTGCATGCACTCCTTTTTGTAATAACCCGTTGCTATGCAATCCAGAGGAGTTTTGTAGCTTCAGAAGAAACAGAGATTGTACCCGTTCCCCACAACTCCCGCCCCCCACATCAATCTATCCACGTACACTATTTCAAAGAAAAGCAGGAATGTTTCTTGTATCCTGGCCATTATTCAGTAGTGAATAAGTGTAAGTACAGTGAGCTTTCTGAAGTAAACTGATAGTTTTTAAACAGCAATGAATATCCAATCAATATGTTAATTAGTGTTAGGAGCAGAATTAGGCCATACATAAGGTCATAAGTGATTGGAGCAGAATTAGGCCATTCAGCCCTTCAAGTCTACTGCACCATTCAATCATGGCTGATCTATCTCTCCCTCTCAACCCCATTCTCCTGCGTTTGCATGTAGCTTCACTCTGGTAATGGAGGTGCAGGACAGAAAGTTCTACATGGCAATGGGAAGGGGAGTTAAAATAGTGAGCAACTGAGAGATCCAGTGGGCCTTGCAAGAGCAAGTGCACGTTGGGCAAAACGGTCGCCGTGGCTCCTTAGCTTTACCTCAGTTTGTTGCACAGTCTGGACAACAGGTTTGAATATCTGAAAGCTTTGAAATCATGCAAGTTACTATTAATTTTAAATAGGTTTGAGGGCTCCGGTCTATTATTTTTACTGAGCCGATCTACAATCTGCACCAATGTTATATTGTGTGGAGCATATTACAGGACAGAAACGTGGGGCTGGTTGTGTGGGCATTCCAGTTTCTTCTGGTGTTGCTGCAGGAGTGTGATGGTATTCCCGCAGAATCTCAACCCATCTAGCCTCGACTTTCTCTCTGTCCCTACACCGATTCATACCTGATTGACAGCTCTGGAATTATTTGTTGCTGTTTCCATAATCTCTCTCTGTGTTTGATCAAAGGTCCTCGAGCATGTTGCCAAGATTAGAACTTTGGTGAAACTCTGTGCCGTGGCTCAGATAGTGTGTTGGTAAAGTCTGGAACTGTTCTTGGGACAAATGTTTCATGACACCGCTTGAGACTCTCCTGTCATTTGCAGGTGGCACTTGTTTGATTCTTCGCACAATACCACCTGCATGAGCACTTGTAAAACAAAAATCACATTTAGCGTGGCGCGAGAGTTCTAAGATAACAGGAATGTTGGCTGTCATACTGTTTTAGAATAGAGGTATTTGACATAGGGGGAGTTTGTGAACAAAGTAGCAGATAAGATCAATGAAGGTAGATTACTTCCCAAGGAGATTGTAGTTTGCTGTCAGACAGCCGAGGTGTATAGACAGTCACTGCACATCCCTGCATTTACCAGTTCCATGGGGAACAGCTGCCCCAGTGCAACTGTCAGCATATTCCAGAATTCTGCGGACTCATCCTGCAGCATGGAATTATGAAAGTTGTTGGGGTAAGATGCTGCTGCATTGCTGGACTTGGCACTGACCTCAAGCATGTTCCGCTGAGCTGAGGGACCAGGTACGATTCTTGTTGTGCCCTTCGGTTTTACATCAGCTCTCTCCATGTTTCTGCCAAAGCCCCGTTATTTTGAAAGGGATCTCTGACCTTTTAGTTTAGTCTAATTTATTATAGTCACATGTGCCAAAGTACAATAAAATCTTTTTTTTGTTCCATGCTCTCCAGCCAAAGCAAAGACTATATATGATTACTATCAAGCCTTCCACAGTGTAATGCCCCTGTCCCACTTAGGAAACCTGAACGGAAACCTCTGGAGACTTTGCGCCCCACCCAAGGTTTCCGTGCGGTTCCCGGAGGTTTTTGTCAGTCTCCCTACCTGCTTCCACTACCTGCAACCATCTGCAACCTTCGGGAACCGCACGGAAACCTTGGGTGGGGCGCAAAGTCTCCAGAGGTTTCCATTCAGGTTTCCTAAGTGGGACAGGGGCATAAGGAAGCAGGATTAAGGGTCTATCATTTAGTGCAAGATTAAGTCCAATTATAGATGGTTCAAAGGTCTCCCAATGAACCATCACTGATCAATGAATGTGATTTGTTGGGCTCACCTGCATAACTTGTGCCTGCTTATGCCTTGTTAACAATGAGATGTTGCCGAGTTATTTTTCTACCTGGCATAACCATGCCTGAACAAAATAGCCTGCAAGTGATTTGTGAAAGGCATTTGCCCTTCCTGTAATCTTTTGCTTAAGTAGTGTTTCGGGGTCAAAGTTGAATTGCTTCCACTTCTGTTCTGAGGAATATGCCCATGCTCTTCAATGAGCATTGAGTTTCTTCAATGTGCATACCAGCCACCACATGTCCCTGACAGAACCTCTTTTCCTCTCCTTTCCCTCTAAATTCCCTCTTCCTCCCAGATCATGCCACTTCCTCCACTCTCCCAGAGTGAAGTTGCCCTCATCTATCACCAGCTCAGCATTTTCAGGGCAGCCTCCCAGTTGTTGATCATCCTCCTCATTCCTTCACCCCTCACACTCCCATTCAACCACAGCAGGAGCTTCTCTGCCGGAGAGCTCACACAAGTGGCCGTTGGATGAATATCCTTTCTTTCATGCCTTCACCTGACAGATAACTATCTTCTGTGAATTGTGTGCACACTTTCAGAATGTTTGCTTAATTTAATGCAGGGTTTTGTAAATGGAATGGCTTAAACGTTGAATTTGATTGTGTGCAATAGCTTGTCATTAAAAAGTTGCGTAAACCAAATAAAAATGCATGTGCCGCCAACAGACGAACAGTTGCGGGTGTGTGCATGAAATCAGTTTCACAAAATAAAATGCTGCAGGCATTGAGGTCCTTTTGGAAATGTCTTTAGAGACGCATTGTTTATTGGATTGGGAATGTAGAATTATACCTGGGGTTAGTTGACATATAATAGATCAATGGTTTGCCAACTGACATCTCTGGTACATGTTCCAACACATGCACTTTCCTTCTGGAGTTGGGTATGGTTGAATGAGATCCAGAAGACAGAGCTGTGGGAATCTTACACTTTACTAAAGTCACTGGAAGAACACCATGTGACCAAGCCAAGTGGCAAAAGGCAAAGGAATTTTCGGAGCAGCAGCTTGTGTTTCTGCAGGGTCTTTCATGACTTCATTATTTCTCCAAGTAATCTAATATTTGTGAAATACAGTCATTGTGTAGTGTAGAACAGGGTATACACATGTATTTGCACATGTGACAGGTAACATAAACCAAATAATAAGATTTTGGTGATATTGGTTCATAGATAAATATTGGCCAGGAGAATTATCTTGCTCTTCTTCAACTGGTGTTTTAAAAAAAAAATTTTTTAGAGGTACAGTGCAGAAACAGGCCCTTCGGCCCTCCGGGTCTGTGCTGACCAGCAATCCCCACACATTAACACTATCCTACACACACTAGGGACAATTTTTTCATTTACCAAGCCAATTAACCCACAAACCTGTACGTCTTTGGAGTATGGGAGGAAACTGAAGATCTCAGAGAAAACCAATGCAGATCATGGGGAGAGCGTACAACTCCGTATAGACAGCACCCATAGTCAGGATCGAACCCGGGTCTCCAGCGCTGCACTCGCTGTAAGCCAGCAACTCTACCGCTGCGCCAGCGTGACCATGGGATTTTTTTTGAAGCTTTGAAGCTTGACTCTGCGGCTTACATTGAGTTTGTTTTCAGACTAATGGCATGTGTTTTAATGCAGTAAACAAGGCATTTCACAGGAGTGTTGCCAGAGAGCAGCTCAGTGGTGCAGCAGTTGGAGCCGCTACCACACAGCTCCATGGATTCATTCCTGACTTTGAGCGCTGTCTGCCTTCAGGATCTCAGGCTCCATTGTACTCAATGGGATGCGCAAAGATTGGGGAGGGGACAACATACAGATATTGGAAATGTTGCTCAGCATTTAACTTTGGTTTAAAAATGAAAAAGATCTCCTTGAAATGTATACAATAATTGTAAATTAAAATTTTGAGCAGTGTTTCACAAGAGTGCTCAACATTGCACCTTGATACTTGACACCCTCTAGTCCTGGCAACATCCTCGTTTCACACTTGAAGAGCAAGAACAGACTATAGGTTCTGAGCTTTTGGCAGAGGTTGAGTAGGCTGGTACTCAATTCCTTTGAGTGCTGGAGAATGAAGGGTGATCTTATAGAGGTGAATAAGATCATGAGAGGAATAGATCGGGTAGATGCATAGTCTCTTGCCCAGAGTAAGTGAATCGAGGAGGGGATCTTATAGAAACATATAAAATTATTAAGGGATTAGACACGCTAGATGCAGGAAACATGTTCCTGATGTTGGGTGAGTGCAGAACCAGGGCCCACAGTTTAAGAATACGGGGTAGGCCATTTAGAACTGGGATGAGGAAAAACGTTTTCACCAAGAGAGTTGTGAATCTGTGGAATTCTCTGCCTCAGAAGGCAGTGGAGGCCGATTCACTGGATGCATTCAAAATAGAGTTAGATAGAGCTCTTAGGGTTAGCGGAATCAAGGGATATGGGGAGAAGGCAGAGGACCAGGTTACTGATTGTTGATGACCAGCCATGACCACATTGAGTGGCGGTGCTGGGTCGAAGGGCCAAATGGCCTACTGCTCCTATTGTCTATGTAACTATGTTACTACCCAGACAGACAAATTGGTGGAGAATGAATTGGACTTTATTTAGTTTTCATATTCGGCCCCTTGAAAGTCTCTATCGACAAGATCCTGCACTGCTGTATGATGTTATTTATGGATCAGAGTCTAAAGAGTACTGCTGCACTTACTGGAGAAGATAGGACCTTTCATTCATTTGATGCATATTTCAATTGCTTAAAATAACTAATTGCAATTCCTTCTAATAACAATTAACAGTTATTCTAAGAATGTATATATATTTTTTTTAGTAATAGTTTAATGTTTGTTTGTAGAGATTCTGTTTAACAATAATGAAGTCAGCCACAGCTTTAAATATAGTTGTTTGTCCTATTCAGCTGATAACTTTAAGACACAGACAGATGCAGAGACAGGCAGGGACACATACACATGCACGCAGGCATTCGCACGCAGACACGCACACAGCCACGTACACAGACACGCATGTACACAGACACACACACAGACGCACATAGATGCTGGAGCTTGAGACAAAGCCATACTGACTGCTGGAACAGTGACTAGTGTTGTGAATACATTTCCTTGCTTAATTTTCCTTAAATAAACATTTCCGTCACTGAAGATCATGCTTTAGACAGCAGAATACTGAGAACTTAAAATATTTTTTAAATGTGTTGGAATTTAGTGAAGCATGTACTTTATTAGTTCAATGTTTCTTCTGTTCCACATTTTATTTATTGGCCTATTGCAGAGACTTTATCCCGCAGCTAATTGTTACAAACAAGCATCAAGATGTGTACGAGTATGAGTGTTTGTGTGCGTGTCTGTGTTTTAAGCAGAAGTAACATCCAGGAATTATAGTTCGATGATTTATGGAGCTCATTAGTTCAGGTAAAGCTGTTCATACCGCACATAAAAATCACAAACAAAATAGGAACGGGCAGAGAATAGGAGGGGGGTTTGGAGACAGTTCAAGTATAAAGGTGTGGAACATCCTTCGGATAGCTCAGGAAAAATGTAGGCTTTTCTATACATGCACTTTTGGTGGCCAAGATCCAAGTTATCTTTAATTTGTTTTCTGAGCCATATGAATTAATGGAGCTAGCTATAAATCTTCACAAGACAAAAGTCATCTACCAACTTGTTCCATTGCACAACACAGCACCACACTAACTACTCTTTCACCAGACAACAAAGGCGTGATATACCCCAGAAAACACGATTTACTCGAGTGCCGCAGAGGCCACCTCTCAGTGAGAACAGATTTAGACAATAGATAAAATCCACCATCTTTGATAAATTCCACCATCGTCATCTTTGCACCTGAGCGGCCTTTACCTGTTAGAATAGAATTTTGTAGGTCCAAGCCTCAAATCTGGTGTGAAACGTGTTCCAGAAACAGGAATGACTCCCACATTTATGTGTATTACAGCAGGTGCTCCTGTGCACCGGGTAACTATCTCTTAAACCACCAGTGGGATAAGTGAACCAATGCCATTGTCCTTTCCCAGTTCAACATGCACAATGGCGGGGCTCGAAAGGCTGATGGGCAAGCCTTGTTCACCAGAGGTGCAACACCAGACTTCTAAAACTCTTAGCTACATCACAGTGTTAGAACAGAGGAGAAATACTTCAAGCATGGTCTCAAATGTACATGAAAATGTGTAACAATCCTACCAACTTGTGGGAATCCCTGTTCCATGACTGGTCATAAGTTCATAAGTGCTAAGCGCAGACTTAGGCCATTTGGCCCATCAAGTCTGCTCTGCCAACAATCATGGCTGATCTATCTTAGAAACATAGAAACATAGAAATTAGGTGCAGGAGTAGGCCATCTTTCCCTCAACCCCATTCTCCTGCCTTCTCTCGATATCTCCTGACACCCGATCTAATCAAGAATCGATCTCTGCCTCAAAAATATCCATTGATTTGGTCTCCACAGCCTTCTGTGGCAATAAATTTCACAGATTCACCACCCTCTGACTAAAGAAACTCCTCCTCTCCTCAGATCAATCAGAAAGATCCATCAGGGTGGCTCTGACAAACACTTTTTTAGAAGCCCCAGAGGACATGTAAAAGTTGGATGTATTCTCCTAGGCTACCCACTTCCTGTCCCAGCTACAGTGGAGCCTGTGGGCTCCATATCGATCTCAGCACTCACTTCAGAATCCACTTTATTGGAGTGGAAACAACTTGTCTTTGATCCTGAAGGACTGCTTAAGAACTGGTAGGCTGGACTAGAGCAACATTGTTCCCTTTTCTGAGCCTCTTGGTGCCTCTTAAGGAGTTTTATCCTTGACTTTCCAATGGGATTTGCGACATCATTATAAACCGTTCTTCAAAATAAAATTCACCCCAGAAATCCTTGTTCCAATTTTTTTTAGAGTAACGCGCAAAGTAATCATCAGTGTAATTTCCAGACACACCTGAACAGAGTGTTTTTTAATTAATTTATAATCAAGGCCTCTTGAAACTTGTCACTTAAGGGTCAACATTCAAACTATGATATCTTCCCCTTGCAGATAGATCTCTGAGCTCCTGCAACCTCACACATTCAAGCTGACACTCGACACTGGTCTCTCCCCTGTGGAGCACATGCTTGTGGTCACCAAAGATACTGGTCACTGTCATCTTCTGAGCCTTGAGGCAATGCCAGGCTTTTGCTGCTGACCTCTGCTATTTTGCTGTTTAGGAAGTCTCGCGAGCTCAACGCAAGAGGAAAGTAGACCTTACACTTTCGCTCCACCCCACAGAGTCAGACAGTAAGGCGACAAGATTGGACACCATTACATCTTTCCTCAAAATGTAGGCATTTATGATACGATACAATACAATAGAACTTTATTTAACCCAGGACGGAAATTGATCAGCCAACAGTCATAAAACACAAAATACACGAAACATGAAATTAAAATGATGAGTGGAAAGGATTGGGGATGTGCAAAGATTGGGGATGGGAGACAGTTAGTCTACCCTATAACAGAAGGGGGAGTAGTTGTAGAGTTTGATAGCCACAGGGAAGAAGGATCTCCTGTGGCGTTCTGTACTGCATCTTGGTGGAACCAGTCTATTACTGAAGGTGCTCCTCAGGTTGACCAATGTGTCATGGAGGGGCTGGGTGTGCTGTAATGTCCGCGATGCTCTGCAGTTTGAGGAGCATCCTCCCCTCCAAGACCACCTCCCATGAATCCAACTCTGCCCCCAGGACAGAGCCAGCCTTCTTGATGAGTTTGTTAATCCTATTGGCGTAGTTTTTACATAGTCTTCCTCCTTATAGAGATCTTCCTGACAACCTGTTGTGGCATAGAGGGACTCTGGGCCACCTTTTACAAGTTTATTTGTTTGGAAGCAGGTAGTCTTTGCGATGGACAGGGTATTGGCTTTTTCCAGCTAGACCTTAGATCCCTCTGATCCCCCTCCCGTACTTGCCCAACTCCCGCTCCCATCATTTGCAACGTCTGGTCTTGAAGCAGCGCCACTCTCCGCTGATGGGATGAGTGTTGTTTGCAATTGATGTCTGACCCTTTAAAGACTGGTTACTCAGGTTGCAACTGCTAGACCACATGCTGGCAGCTGTGAGATCCTGTGGTAAATCGATGAACTAGCAGGTGGTGAAACTGATCTAGTGCACTACTACCTAGGGAAACTGACCACTATATCCTGAGAACCTTGTAATTGAAGATTGGTGCTATTATGGAACTTTTAATGATGCCATTAAGATTTCACACCGTATTGTTTTAACACGATTAGAAATTAATAGAGCACTTTTTAAGCTCTTTAAGAGCACGGCACCTATCACAAGTGGTTGATTAATGTCTCATCCTGCACCTGCTGAGCTCAATATGAGTAACTTTTGCAGATTTGTCAATCACTGCTATAACTTGGGCCACAGATTCATTTTGATTTGTTCTGCAAATGCTTGAGAGTGTATCAACTTGAAGCTGGAATTTCACTTCTTGACGGTGCTGTCAACAATGTGCCAAAAGATTTTCATTTGTCATCAGCTGCCGGTTTGTTGCACGACTCCCAACTAAAACTGTGACAGCTCCTGCCAGAGTCAAGACCAGAAAAGCCACAAGCTGCTGGGGGAAGCCGGCTAAACGCAGCCTTGTCTCAAACTGAATGAAGTGTATTTGTTGAGAGCAGCTTTATTTAACACAGAGTTTAATGTCATTCAGCAGTGTATTTTTAAAGTTGCCTCTGAATAAATGCAGATTACCATGGGAAGAGAGTTCTTCTTTCCATTATTGGGAAATTGTGAATTTGTTTGTAAAAAAACAATTTGCGATTTTCCTACAAGCTCTAACAGTGGAAATCTCCCCCACTCTGTCTCAAGCAGCCAGGACAATAAAACAAATTGCACCAGAATGCAGACTTTTGCAGTAGTGTCATCTTGTCACTGTTCGCACGGCGTTGAATATTTTAATTATTTTTGTTTGTTCCATAGACTTGTAGTTAGGATTATCAAGTTCACCTATCAAATGTTGTCGGAACAAACTCCTGTGAAGTTCCTCGGGAAAGTTTTGTATGTGAGAGATCTTACAGAAATACAACTCATTACCAAGTAAATAATTAAATCTTAGTATAAATATCCAGAATATGATGGGTTAATTAATGCTGCAGCATCAAAGGAATAGGTCAGAGCATTGATATTCCTTGGTGTTGGACACAGGTTTTCAAAACATTATCCTGCCAAGATCTGAATCCGAATGAAAAGCTGAAGACAAGAAAGGAATCTCGTTATAATGACCATGAACGACATGTTTTGCAGCTGCATTATTCTACCTTCAAGGGCATCACATGGAATAGCAGCTAATTTTTTTTCTTGCATCCATAGTAGTCAGTTAATGAGAACCTTTGGTTTGCCTGATAATAGTTGACCGAGGATGTGGCAAGTCTCATGTTCATAGTATCCAGGTAAAAATCACAACATGCAAAGAACCAAACTGAACAGTGTTTCTTTCTGTGATGGCACGAAAATACTGAAATATCTTAGAACAGTGCATTCATTCCATGGGAACCTCGCAAGCTTCATGCTCTGTTATTGCACAATTAACCAGATTGTGTGGCATGAATTTAGTTGCGATTTTACTGATGAGCTTTCATGACTGATGATGTCTATTTTATCTGTGACTCACTGATTCTCACAATATCTCTCAGCGTTCTTGGGAAAATTGAAACTTGAGTTGCACACAATGGCATTTGCTGGTTTGAGGTGCAAGGGTGTGGTGGAATCCTTACAAGCTGCAAATTTACTACCTACTTTATAAAGTGAAAGTCTTTCACGCTGTTAGACCTGTTGGAACTTTGGGCCACATTTGTAATTCTGTCCTGAGCTGGAATTACGTACAGCCATAGTAACTACTATAAAAAGATTCAATGGGAGGTGTCAGCAGCACATACAAGTACAGTGACATATCTCAAACTGAGAATAAATTGGATTAATAATATAGTTTTAGACCCTGTATTAGAACCCACACAAGTTCCATCGTATTACTTGGTCACTCCTTCAGTGAATTCGACTGTGTAAAGCATTTTACCTTTCACAGTCACATCTGCACCATCGCAAACACTACCTGCATCCTAATGAATAACATTGTTCTACTCCCATCCTGTTGCAGACTATTTGTGCTTAAACGTCTCATAATTATTTCCATCTGCTGAGTTAAAAGCTTTCCAGAATGGCCACTCATTCACAGCTACCCCAATCCTAACAAACCTTATCCCATTCACTTGCAATCCTATACCTGCTCACCCATAATAGCTTATGATCCACTAATTTAAAATTCCTAATGCATTCCAAACTCATTGCCCAGTTTCCATTAAGATATGATGAGACACTTTGTTGAGATCCTTTCATTAACTTTCTCCCAGCAAGGGATTCATTGGAGTAGTGGGTGCCATATTACAGAGCAACAGTGGGAAACTCATGAAGGCAGTGAAATACTTAGAGGAAAATCACGAAAAGAGCAAAATTAATTCACGTTCTATTCTTAATTTTGACATGGTTTGAATTTTTTTTTACCCCAGAAAATTATTTTCAATGTCCTTTCATATTTTCTGTCTTCATCTTGGGGTAGCTTATTTTGCGCGTTGTTCTTGATGGTCCATCCACTTCCATGATCATCTTCCCGTTCGTCCGATTTTCTATCAATGTCCTTATCCTTTACCTCACTCTCTTTTCCTCCCTCTCTCCCAATGCCTCCTCCGCCCTATCTCAGTTCAGAAGCTTTTTTCCCCCAAGAAAACAGGGTCAATAGAACAATCTGTACAGAACGAACAGCTGAGCATTCTTGTGTGACAGTTGGGATAAAGGGTCAGAGCCTCGATAAAACAAATAGTGTATATCCCCCATGGATGCTGAAGCAGGTGTCCTAGTTCACATTCTGTCTAACTTCTCAAGATTATGTGACGGGCTTGACTGAGCCACAGGAGGTGCTCGCTGCACTTTGCTCTCCATTGCTCTGCTTTTGTGGGAAGAGTGCAGCTCATTCACAACAGACTTTAGCTCAAAAGGACACATTGTTTTAACCTATTGTGTTAAGTTTTATGCGAGCTTTAAAGCCATGGCATGCCTTGAAGTCATTAAATAATTTAATCTCGATGCTTCGCATATGAAGTACATTAGCCTAACAAATGCAACCATTTACTGTCTGAAGACGGGTCTCGACTCGAAACGTCACCCATTCCTTCTCTCCAGAGATGCTGCCTCTCCCGCTGAGTTACTCCAGCATTTTGTATTTATCTTCGGTTTCAACCAGCATCTGCCGTTCCTTCCTATACAAAATTCAAACATTTAATTTGATAACCTACTTAAATAATTGATTTTATTATTATTATTTAACCGCTGCATTTCCATTCAACTTGTTTTCAGTTTTTCAGTAATTGAAGCCATTTTTAACATAAAATACAAATTGCTTTTCTGTGTGATTCTAAATTATGCAATAGGTGGCTGCAAAACTGCACCTGTGAGTGCTGATCTTGTTTCTGATAGAACTCGGAATTGGAATTTGAATGAATTTTGCCAAAATTCTGTCTGGGCTGCAAACATGTTTCTTCATGAGTTGTGATGGATTATCTGAGGCAATTGATCTGTTGAAGATGTGCCTGTCATATATGTCAACCCAGTTTTAGCTAAAGTATTTCAAGCAGTTTTGGGAGGGGTTTTAGATGATTTGTAAACCTCTTTGTTGGCAAATTTAAATTCAAAATGAGAATCATGTTAAAGATCTGATCGATAAGACATCCTTTTTTTTACAGTGTGCTCTACATCTGAAGTCGTTAGCCGTATCCCTCTGGATCCATAAAACAGATGAACTTGCCTTAATGACCTTGTTTCAATTCAGTTGGCTATTTTATTGATAAATGTACTGTTATTGTTTCATGAGAAAAAGCTACCCTCACTCAGTTTTGATTCAGTGTCTTTAACTAAAAGTGGATGGATGCAACTGGAAGCATCTTCACATTTATGATTGCACAAGTTAGTTGGTCAAATAAGTTGGTGCCTTCCTTTAGACGCCAGGCATACAGCGTGGAGACAGGCCCTTCGGCCCACCGAGTCTGCACCGACCAGCGATCACCCCATACACTAGTTCTATCCTACACACAAGGGTCAATTTACAATTTTTATCGAAGACAATTCACCTACCAACTAGCTCATCGGTAGAATATGGGAGGAAACCAGAGCAGCCTTAAGGGGCTGTCCCACTGCGGCGACCTAATGTGCGAGTTTAGACGAGTTTGCCCTCGACTCAAACTCGCAGCATGGTCGACACGAGGTCCTAGGAGGTCCTATGAGGTCACTGGAACTCTCCTTCATGCTCGAGGGAAGTTCCCGAATACTCGTGGCCTCAGCTAAGTCGCGGAAATTTTTTTCAGCATGCATAATATTTTCCGCAAGTAAAATTTGGTCGGCACGGTTCTTTTTGACTCGTAGTGTTAGTGGTGTGGGGTCGCTATTTAGTTCAGGCAGTTGAGGGCAGCCATAGGCAAGCTCCTTCGCTGACTGGGCATTTTGATTGGCTCATTGGAGTTTTCAGGACCAGGTAAAGTCGAACGGTAAGTAAAATGCCCGCTAAACTTTATTATACTTCTTAAAAGTGTCTCCACTCCTTCTCACCCTTTTCTCCCCTCCCCCTTCTCTCCCCCTTCTCCCCTCTCTCCCCTTCTCTCCCCCTTCTCTCCCCCTTCTCTCCCCCTCTCTCGCCTTCTCTTCCCCCTCCCCCTGCTCTCTAAAGGACTTACCATACACCCATAGACAGGATCAAACCTGGGTATCTGGCCTGTGGACGGCAGCAACTTTACTGTACACTGTGCCTCCCTTACCACCTGTATAACTTTTAGTCATTGAAGGCAGATGCATGGAGTGTCTTCAGTCGAAGGAATGCATTAACTCCTGGGAAATGCCAGAGGCTGTTTCATTTGTTGCTTCATTTGTTTGAACTTGTAAGGGCTGAATTCAAACTAAATTCCATAATTTTCCAACGTACTTACGAATACCTGTCAGTGAATAACATGGCCACATCATTTGAAACTTTGCTGTCTTAACTGACTCGACAGCAATCTGCTGTCCTATCAGTTCTGCCCTGCTCCAGTAGCACCCAAAACGACAATTATTTTCCTTGTATTTAACATTCTCTATGTTGTTAGTTCTTCCTCCCCTTCCTGAAGTCTGTCCCTTTCTTGGCGATTTTTTTGGCGACTGCCGGCATAATTGACTGACATATCAGGTCACCGAAAAATTTGCGGCGTGATGCGGCGTGATGAAGTATTGACGCGAGGTGTTTTTTCAAGTGTCGCAACATTTTTTTTGTCGCCGCTGGAATCCTTTGGCGACACTGATATGACGCCGGCAGTCGCCGAAAAAATCGCCAAGTGGGACAGGCCTTTTAGTGAACAGTTATTCTTTTCCTTTGTGCTTCTACGACATTTTCACACCTTAAAGGCTCCGGATCAATAAAGCTTCTTAATAAGATATGTGATGGCTTTAATGGTGTGGAAAACTGACTTTTATGCGCCTCCTCTAATGACTGAATTTGACAATTTACCACAGCTTCATAACTTCAGTGGATTAACTGACTCATTGATAATTTTGGTTTTTAAGTTTTTGGAATTTATACAATCCTGAAAGTTTTGAATGCTTCCTTTAAAGTGATTGTCAGGTAAATGGACATGTTTGCAAAATACATGCCTAGTCATGGTGGAATATCATTTTCCCTATCATAAAAACATGAAATGCTGGAAACATAACGCTGATCAGGCAGCATCTGTGAAGACCAAATCAGGGTTAACATTTCATATTGAGGATCTAGTTTGTTTTTCTTTTCACAGATGCTAATTGATCAGATTTTTCCCAGGATTTTCTACCTACTTTTTTTTTTCTGATTTCCAGCACCTGATTTCTTATCATTTTCATGGCTCTACTTTAGTTTGACTATTCTGGAAGATCTCATTGATCCGAACACTTGTTCATGATCAGCGAATTCTCTGATTTTACCAGTGTAATTTTCATGTCTTACATCGCCCCATACTCTGGGTAGTTGCAAGCATTTACGGCCATCGTTATTGTGTTTCCTCGTATTCTTCACATTTTCTTTTTCGTCCCCATCACTATTCACAGGCAAATGCTCATAAATTCCTCCCTGTTCAACTTCTCAAGGGATGCGCTTGAAGATATAGGGAAAGGAGCCTTCACCTCTCATGTCCCCTGCTATCTGTGGCCGAGCCTTGATTACCTATAGAGTGACAGACCTATTAGGTGAAAGTCTTAGTATTTACGAGAACACAGCCTATTGTATGTGTAAGAGTACAGCTGCCAAGAAAAATTGCACATAATTGCATCTGAATGTGTGCCAAGATCTCTAACGCACAAGGAGACTTCCTGACACCAACATGTTCCAACTATCAGCACACCCCTCCTCTACCTCCCCAAGTTCTGTGTCCTTCCCCCTGATGAATACCGATGGGACAGTATTCTCATGGGATACCCATGAGAAATGGGATCTCGTCGGATCCATTCTTGTCCCCTAGCTCATCATTAACAAAATGTATTAGCATAGATAGGCATCCCGTTTGCCATTGATGAGTCCAAATTTTGAGTTGCACAAAAGTCCCAATTTTGTGCAACTCTGATTCTAACTCTAGCTCTGTAACTGGTTCTAACGCATCCTACAACATATAGCTTCTACGATTAGTACATGTGTCAGATATTATGGGGAGAAGGCAGGAGACTGGGGTTTGGAGGGAGAGATAGATCAGCCATGATTGAATGGCGGAGGAGACTTGATGGGCCAAATGGCCTAATTCTACCCCTATTCCTTATGACCTCATGATAGCGTACAACATATCGATAGCAAAAGTCACATAGTCAAAGTTGATGATGATACTGCAGCTGCAACACAGCCTCTCAGGATGAGTTTCCCAGGTATGTGGCAGCTGGACTTTTCACTTTTCAATGTAGCTGCTTGTTATATCTGAGAGATATTTCCTCCCTTCTGGAATTGGTTAACTTTTGAACACTATTTATTTTGAAACCTACTGGGGTGCCCATGAGAAGAATTTCCTGAGAAGCCAGAAATTAAGATTGGCTGCACCACCTGACACAATGGGATTTGAATACATCCATGCCTTCCTCTTCCCGTGGAATTAGGGGAACTGGTGAAAACATGTTGTGATTAATATTTATGGAATAAACTGAAAGGATTATTACTTTGAGAATCCCTCCAAAGCTGAGCCGTTAGCAAAAGTTTGAATAAGTTTTGTGTGGGTTAGGTGACTTAAATGGAAACAAATTCTTGATATTTTGGGCAGAAAATGTCAATGACCTGAAAAGAAACACTGAAAAGAAATATGTGATGAAAACACTAAGGTATTCAGGTAGAAATGGGTAGATACGCCCCTCTGCAGAACAGTCGTTCAATACAATGAATTATATATGGGTTGAAACAAGGATCTCAGCTATATGTTTGTGAGGTATACGAGGCATCAGGTAACAGGCAAACATAAAATTAGGTATATTTAACCCGACCCGTTTATTAATTTATGATTGTATTACATTTCAAAGTACATAGCCATTGCCGTTTCATGGTATGTTCATAATTGTTCAAATCTGTTTGTTCTTACCATGCCTACTTGAAATCTGCAGCATGCAAATAGCAGGCCAGAGTGTGGGAGCGGGTGAGCTTTAGACCTATGATTCTTGAGCTGGCAAGAAATCGCGTCCCCTCCTTTCTTGAAGGTGCCGACTTGGGCTGAGGTGTGGTTCCTCAACTGCTGGCAGTTTTCCAGTTGTTACAAATGCCATTCTTCTCCTGGGAGCCTGGACACTGAATGTTAACTGGCAGGGTACAAGCGGAGCACATGATACGCACCTGCATTCACCAGCACGAGAGATGAGGGTGTTTGACCCTTGTTGATTTTCTCCTCTGCGTTTCAGGAATGGGAAGGACAACTGTTAGCCCCAGGCCGATTTGCTGATTGAAATTTGCTAACTTGATATAACCTGCAGCAATTAAATTGGCAACATCCAAGCCACAAGTTCGCTGAGCCCTGCCTCCACTGGCACAGATACATACAAACGTAAGAATTAAGAGCAGGAGTAGACCAATTCAGTCCCGTGAGCTTTCTCCACAATTAAACCAGGTCATGGCTGACCTGACTGTAACTTGAACTGCAGAATCATGTCTACCTCGGGTGACTTTTCATCCCCTTGCTTGTCAAGATCTAACTTTGCCTTAGAGTTCAATGACTCTTCTACACTGCTCTGTGTGGGGGAGAGTGGAGCTGTTCGGTTTCATTGTGTTTAGATGGAAATAAATAATTTATTGTGTGACATAACCACACCATTATCAGCAGAATTGGAAAAATGTACCGACTCAACCTGGGACAGGCGGCAGGGGGAACCTCTCCACTTACAGCACTGTGAATTCTTCCTGTGAAACATAAAACTTGTTTGGCTCCAATTTGTGCTGATTATTGCTTAATGTTGACGATGCCAGTGAGTTGTGGCACAGTTAGGTGATATCACTATTTCACAATCTTAACTGGGCCAGTGGAGCCAAATTGAATGAAACGGCAAAAGAATTATATGTTAAGGTATCTTATTTATGAGGGTACATAATGCTGCTAGGCTGATCTAAACTTTTAAAAGCTTTTATAACTCTATCCATATGGTGGTTGTCAAAGCTTCTCTTTAAAAAAAATAAAAGATATTTACAAGGATTTTGCCAGGACTCAAGGGCCTGAGCTATAGGGAGAGATATAGGGGCAAACTAGGACTCGGCCTGGGGCTAACAGTTGTCCTTCCTCAAAGTGTAGCAGGCTAAGGGGGATGATCTTACAGAGATAAATATGAAATCATGAGGGGAATTGATATGGAGAATGCATTAGCATCTTTTACCCAGGGAATCAGGAACCAGAGAACACAGGTTTAAGGTGGGAAGGGGAAGATTTAATAGGAACCCGAGGGATAACAATTTCACTCGGAGGGTGGAGGGTACATTAAATGAAAATAAAAGACACTTGAAGATAGACACCAAAAGCTTGAGTAACTCAGTGGGACAGGCAGCATCACTGGAGAGACCCTTCTTCAGACTGGTTAGGGATAAGGTAAACAAGAGATATAGATGGTGATGTGGAGAGATCAAGAACAATGAATGAAAGATATGCAAAAAAGGGCCTGCCTAGCATGAGAGAGGGCCACTGGCTGCAGACTAACGGAGCGGACTGTGGCAGGTCACTGCTTGTAGCTCACTCCAGGGAACGAATGAAAGGATTCTGCCATTCCAAAGGAATATGCTGTAATTCCAGAGAATGTTCTCAAATCAATTAATTTTATTCAATTCATCACAGTGAAAGTTTTCAAATGGCAGAATCCTTTCAATTTGATTTGTATAGGTGAACAGTTTCTCTGGAATTGCAGCATATTCATGGATCTTGATCTCTTTTCTAGGTCCCTTTAGAGTCTACTCTTTCAAACTTGAATGATTTTTTCTCACCAGATATCCCAACTTTTCTTGTGAGTTCTTGTCTCCTCGTTTTGTCACCATTTTCTGCAAAATACTTCAATAAATCATTGCAGCTTCTCAGTGTCCTTCGTGAAATTCTCTTTAAATCCTTGTGTCCGTTATGCCTGAAGTTCCTGAAACTGCTCACATTCCTTGAGCCCCTCTTCCCCCCCCTCCCCCATTGTTACCTCCATGACACTTGCTAGTTGGACTTGGAAAGAGAGAGCAGGTGTCGTCTCTGAGTTGTACATTTTAAGTTTCCTCGGTTGGTTGAGCACTGTGGAAACAGGGAAGTTGTGCGCTGACAGTAAGTGCTGAATGCTGTCCACAGCCCACCATGTGCCTCTGTCCACTCACAACATAGGCGAAGTGGGAATTTGTGACATCCTCACAGACGAGTTATCTGCATTGAAACTCGCCCCATGTTGGTATTAGTTAACAAAAATAAAATATCCGGTAAGAGCATTGCAGTTTCCTTCAGCAACATTAGGAATGTTTTTTTCTTAAACACTCAAACGTGCAAGCTAATGCTGGCTCTTTGTTGTGATGTCTCCTCTTCCCTCTGAGGCAGCCTCTGAGGTTGTGGATGATATGCTTTCACTCCAGCTTTTGTTTGCGGTGGGGAAGCAGACTCCTGATGATTGATGAGTCCAGTGTAGGAGTTGCAGATCTGCGCAGGTGGACTAGGCAGATGGGCGGGCGGTGTGGGTAATGGTGTGCTTGGTATTTCATTTACACTGGACTTCCAAGGTGCCCTCTACAAAGGGGCTTGAGGTTTTTCACATCATCCTAAATACTGTTGCTCCACTTTGAGCAGTCATGGGCCAGGGATTCCCAAGCATTGGCATGAATATTATGCTTTCTAAGGGAGGTTTCAAGAACATCTTTAAAGTGGTTCCTTCTCCAGCTGGTTGTTATATGCCAGGATGGATCTCGGCATAGAGTGTCTGCTTTGGGAGTTTGCTGTTGAGCTTATGAGTTTTATGACTGCCTTTTACAACTCACTGGGTGTATGTATTTAGGAGTCAATGCTGAGGGTGTGGGCTTGGGACCTCTTGATACCTTCACTTAATCTGACTGTGGATTTCGAGCAATGCATGGAGACACTGCATGTCAGATATCGGTAGTCATGTCTTGGCGTTAAGCAGGAATGCGATCAGTAGTGCTTTGAAGACCACAAGAGTAGTGCTGAGACTGAGATCTTGATCTTCAAATCCTGCTAAAGGCTGTGCTGAAGGAGGAGGTGAATTCCAGCGATGATGTCTGGCTTCATAGAGATGTTACTCCTGAAATACAGAAAGTGCTCTGCATGGTGAAGGTATTTCTAAATGGAGTTGATAAGTGATTAAAATGATTTACTCTCTGAATTGTACTCCTAAACAACAGTGGAATACCAATATTTTTCTACACTTTCAAATATTAATTTCAATTACAACATTAGTGAAAGTATGCATGCTGCCTTTGCAAATATTTGTAACCAAAAGTAATATCATTTTTAAAAAAAAGAGTATTTTGGGGGATTGTCACTCAAACTTGATATTCATAGTTAATACAAAAGTATGAATGTGTTATCTGTGTTAAGGCATTAGCTGCATTACAACCTGTTACATAAAATACATTGCACACTAGGTATTGGCCGCACTCAGCCCACTGCATTGCCTCTGGCCCATGCCCCTGCTGTCGGGGTGAAGACAGATCGATCATTTTCTGTCTATTTTGAAACACTAAGACTGAAGCAATGAACTCTGCCCATAAAGTGTAATTATCAGGAAAAAACGGACAAAATCTCGTGGCGCTCCCTAAGAAAACTGCAAAAACCTCAAGTTCAAGTTCAAGTGAGTTTATTGTCATGTGTCCCTGTATAGGACAATGAAATTCTTGCTTTGCTTAAGCACACAGAAAAATAGTAAGGCATTTACTACAGTACAGATAAATGTGTCCATATACCATGATATAAATATATACACACATGAATAAATAAACTGCAAATAAATTGCAAATAACAGAAAGTGGTTGTTAATAATCAGAGTTTTGTCCGAGCCAGGTTTAATAGCCTGATGGCTGAGGGGAAGTAGCTATTCCTGAACCTAGTTGTTGCAGTCTTCAGGCTCCTGTACCTTCTACCTGAAGGTAGCAGGGAGATGAGTGTGTGGCCAGGGTGGTGTGGGTCTTTGATGATACTGCCAGCCTTTTTGAGGCAGCGACTGCGATAAATCCCTTCGATGGAAGGAAGGTCAGAGCCGATGATGGACTGGGCAGTGTTTATTACTTTTTGTAGTCTTTTCCTCTCCAGGGCGCTCAAATTGACGAACCAAGCCACGATGCAACCGGTCAGCATGCTCTCGACTGTGCACCTGTAGAAGTTAGAGAGAGTCTTTCTTGACAATCCGACTCTCCGTAATCTTCTCAGGAAGTAGAGGCGCTGATGTGCTTTTTTGATGATTGCATTAGTGTTCTCGGACCAGGAAAGATCTTCAGAGATGTGCACGCCCAGGAATTTGAAGCTCTTGACCCTTTCAACCATCGACCCATTGATATAAATGGGGCTGTGGGTCCCCCTCCTACTCCTTCCAAAGTCCACAATCAGTTCCTTGGTTTTGCTGGTGTTGAGGGCCAGGTTATTGCACTGGCACCATATGGACAGTTGCTCGATCTCTCTTCTATATTCTGACTCATCCCCATCAGTGATACGCCCCACGATGGTGGTGTCATCAGCGAACTTGATGATGGAGTTCGCACTGTGGTTCGCTACGCAGTCATGGGTATAGAGTGAGTACAGCAGGGGGCTGAGCACGCAGCCTTGAGGTGCTCCCGTGCTGATTGTTATCGAGGCTGACACATTTCCACCAATACGAACAGACTGTGGTCTGTGGACGAGGAAGTCGAGGATCCAGTTGCAGAGGGATGCGCAGAGACCCAGTTCTGCGAGTTTGGTAACTAGTTTGGAGGGGATGATTGTGTTAAATGCCGAGCTGTAATCAATGAATAACAGCCTGACATATGAGTTTTTGTTGTCCAAGTGGTCCAGTGCGGAGTGGAGGGCCAGCGAGATCGCATCCACCGTTGATCTGTTGTGGCGGTAAGCGAACTGCAGTGGGTCCAGGTTTTTGGCGAGGTAGGAGTTGATTCGCTCCATAATCAACCTCTCAAAGCACTTAATCACCACCGGCGTTAGTGCCACTGGTCGATAGTCATTGAGGCACGTCACCTTACTCTTCTTGGGCACCGGTATAATTGATGCTCTTTTAAAGCAGGTCGGGACCTCAGACCTCAGAAGTGAGGGGTTGAAAATGTCCGTGAAAACTCCCGCCAGTTGGTCCGCACAGGTTTTTAGAACACGACCTGTTGTCATTCCAGCTAAAACAGATTTAACATGCACACCATACACCTCCAATGCTTTTGTGTTTCTCTCTGCATCTGAATCCCTTGTTAATTATTCATTATTGTCTTAATTGTAGATTCCAACGAGTTGTGGGGTAGGTCTTTGTGACTGTTCTTTGCTTTCTCCTCACATTTTGAACCATTTGTTTGTCCTTTCTCTAAATCACAGTATAAAGTGGACCCTCAGCCCTTTCCCCCATTTCATCAATTGTCCGCTTGGGCTTGTGGATGTGAACATCACAATCCTGGCACCAATCCCATGGTCAGTTTATGATCCAGGATTGGAGAGGAGGGGCTCTGACAGGTGGCTGAGTGAGGGGAACTGGGAATGGATGCCAGGGTAACAGTCAACAGCTGACTTCATTCTGAGTAAAGCACAAAGCTTATTGCTTGATGTAGTCAGCAGCAAGAGAGTGAGAGACTGCAGTTGTTTCTCCAAGTTTAGTGAATGTTTAAAGTAACCAGTTAAAGCAAAAGGACTGACTTGCTGCCCGTGTTCAATGTGAGGTGTGGAGAGGAGACACATTGCATCTGGAGAAAGAGTCTGAAGGAAATACTGTGAAGAAAAGTCTTGAAAATGCTCCCTGTCCCTCGGTAAACAGCACTGAAATAAAACAGTGTTCTTAAAATGTGCTTTTTCATTTTAAAAAATCACATTAAGAATGAGGTGTGACATGTCACTTGTTCATTATGTTTAAATGGCAATCCTATTTTTAAATATTCCTAAGGATATTATTTGGACAGACTCCTTGACTGCCAGAATAATAGAACAATAATAATAATAATAATAGAACAACAATAATAGAATATGATATCCCCACAAAATAATCTTGGCAAATTTTTGAATGGATGTCGTTATGCTTTAAAGGTTTTTTTAAATATAAGTGATAATATTAATTATGCTTTCATCCATTATGTTCCATAGCTATATTAATGCAAATTCATTCATTCATCATCATCGAGTGTCATAGTATCATACAGCATAGGCAATGAACTGTACAGCCCATTCACTGTGTTCTTAAGTAATCCTGTCCCGTTGATTTGCCACAACCACTACAAACAGTGACTACCCAATGCATGTATTATTTCTTCATGTTCCTCTTATGTCTTTTGTTTAACACTTCAAATCAGTGCCTCCTGGCTCTGGAATTATCCATTAATGAGAACATCTTCATTCAGCAAACAAGTATATTCTTACATCTACCACGCCTTTAAAAGTTCTTGAAATCTCAAACTATGTCCAATCTAAAGACTGGTCATCTTTGAACAGGCATTGCACAGTGAGTCCTGCTATTTTCTGTTTTATAATAATATGAGAAGACCCACTGCCACTATTGTAAAGATAGCTTTCTCCAGCAGTTTATATTGCAACAGGTTTCAATTAAACAACCACACATCTTAAATGAAGATCCCTGGATTCGAGGTAATTGTCAAAGGCATTAACTACTTGAATTTTTTTACTAACATTAAATTATTTTTGATCCTTTTTACCAGAAAATATTTTATTTTAGATGGGAAAGTTCCATGGTTTATGTTTGTCACCCCCTTTTGGAATTTACCAGAGGAATTTCCTGGAAGAATGGAATAGTGCCAGGTCTTCTCTCAGGTGTATGTTGCTTTTTGCAGATTTGCATCCGGAAGTGGCGGCGCTGGTGAACGGCTGCGGCTCGCCTGCAGTCCGTTTGTTTTTACTTTTTTGTGTTGTTTTTTCGTTTTGTCTAGCTAAGTTTTTGGTTTTTTAGGTTGTGTTTATGTGTGGGGGGCGTGGTGGGGGGTTGAAACAGGGCTTGCTGTCTCTCCCTTCGGGGGAATGCGACTTTTTTGTCGTATCCCCCTTCTCTGCCTCCGTCTGCGCTGAGGCCTAATGGTGGAGCTGGCGACCTCGAGGCTCCGGAGGCAGCCTGTCAGGACTCGCCCTGGGCTCGCTCCCGTGAGGGCGGCCCAGCTCGGGGCTGGAACGGCGCTCCCGTGAGGGGCTGTGACGCTCCCGTGAGGGCGGCCTGGCGAGGGGCTGAGACGCTCCCGTGTGGGTGGCCCAGCCCGAGGGTAACGTCGCTCCTGTCGGGGCGGCCCAGCTCGAGGGAAACAACGCTCCCGTCGGGGCGGCCCAGCCCGAGGGAAACGGATCTCCCGTCACGGCGGCCCAGCTCAAGGGTGGAACAGCGCTCCCATCGGGGCGGCCCAGCTTGAGGGTGGAACGTCGCTCCCGTGAGGGCGGCCCAGCTTGAGGGTGGAACGTCGCTCCCGTCGGGGCGGCCCAGCTCGAGGGTGGAACGGCGCTCCCGTCGGGGTGGCCCAGCTCGAGGGTGGAACGGCGCTCCCGTCGCGGCGGCCCAGCTCGAGGGTAACGGCGCTCCCGTGAGGGCGGCCAGGCGCGGGGCTGAGACGCTCACGTGAGCTCGACCCGGCTCGGGGCTGGAACGGTGCTCCGGTGGCTGAGACGGCGTTCTGGCGGCGGCCTGAGTCCGGGGTTCTGCCGCGGGCCAGTGGACGACGTCGTAAACAGCTGCGTCCGCTGGACTGGAGGGCGGCAGCTTCGACCACCCCGGGCCGCGGTGTTTGAACCGGCCCGTTCGCGGAGCTCGGTGAGCCGCGGGACTGATTTACCATCGCCCGGTGGGGTATCGCCTCAGCACAGATGGAGAAGAGGAGGGAAGAGACTGCAGCCCTAAGATTTTTGCCTCCATCACAGTGAGGAGATGCTTGGTGGACTCACTGTGGTGGATGTTAATTTGTGTTTACTGTCTGTTCTGTTGTCTATCATTGTATTATTGTATGTATGACTGCAGGCACTAAATTTCGTTCAGACTGAAAGGTCTGAATGACAATAAAGGAAATTCAATTCAATTCAATTCAATCCTGTGAAGAAAAAGCAATAAATTAAAATTAACTTAAAAATTTTAATAAGGCAAATTAATTACACATTCAAAAGTGTGTAAAGCTGAAAGACACTGAATAAAGAATTTCTACCTGCAGAACTATTCCATGTGTATTTTTTAGAAAGTCTTTTTACAAGTTATTTCTGTTTAATGCATGCAAATAAAACCAGCTCTGCGGGATAATAAAATGCAAAGCAATATATTTTTGACAGCACAAAGAAATGAAACGCAGTGGCAAGGTGGACAGTCTACTTGCCTGCTGTGAAAAAAATGCAAAAAATTGGCGGGAATCTTTAGGATTCAAGCCAGATACTGATAAAAAGCAAGAAAAGAGAACAAAGGGGTTACAGATTTAACCGAAGCGCCTGACTGATTAAAATAATCAGAGGGAGGCGGAGAAGTCTTTGAGGGATTGCTGAAGACAACCAGAGTAAACATTTATTCGGAGCCACACACGACCAACGGGTGGAAGGGGGGGAGGGGGTGGGGGGTGCATTGACTGTGTGCCTGAAGTAGTGGAGCCCCCCACAACCAATTACCCCCCCACCAGCTCCGCAACCCACTTTACAGGTGGCAATGGTGCGGTGCTTGTTGAAGTGCAGGAGGGGGACCCACAGTTTGTTAAAGTTCATCAATTATGTGAATACCACTGTGTGCTTGGCTGATGGAGCTGCAAAATGTGTATTTGCTTTTCTTTTTTATCTGACATATTTAATCAGGACGTTATTGCAAGCTATGTATTTTGTTAAACGTTCCTCTGTCCTATTTGCCGTGCGAAGATAGAAACAGGCGGCTCCATCGTTCCTTGATCATTGTTGCTGGATTTGACTTGTCCTTCTGTATATTTTTCATTCATTTGTTCTGCAGTATGTGCCTTTTCATATCTTTCGTTTCCCTCTCCCCTGACTCTCAGTCTGAAGAAGGGTCTCGGCCTGAAACGTCACACATTCCTTCGCTCCAGAGATGCTGCCTGACCCGCTGAGTTACTCTGGCTTTTTGTGTCTATCTTTGGTGTAAACAAACATCTGCCGTTCCTTCCTACACGCTGGAGTAGTCTAATTAGCTTTGAAGGGTCTGAAGAAGGGTTTTGGCCCGAAACATTGCCTATTTCCTTCGCTCCATAGATGCTGCTGCACCCGCTGAGTTTCTCCAGCATTTTTGTGTAGCTTTGAATCTCTGTCCCTCTCCCAGTCTGCCCTTGGGCTCTGGCCACTTGCACAGTTCCGGTGCGTGTAAGGAACATCATCTCACCGTCCTTGGGCTAGCTGCAGCCCTTGGACCCCAGATTGAGCTTGAGTTCCAGAAGGCTCGCCTTTCCAGTGTGTGCCGGGGCCTGCTTGTTCTGTTGTGGGGCCCTCGCTGTGTGGTGCTGGCTTGCCTTCTCTCTCCTTGATGATATTGCTCGACCTGTTGGATGGTGCCAGCATTCTTGCTCGTTTCAGGTTTCTAGTGTACTGCATTCCACTGTTCCAACATTTTTTTTCTCTCTCCTTTTGTTCTCTTTTTGTACCTCTTCCAGAAAGTTCAGCCGGAATTAACAAGCGCTCCCCCCCCCCACCTTTCAGATGATGCCAATGCCATCTGTCTCATTCTGTTTTTTCTCATGCTCCCACCTCATCACATATTCCTTTTGTTCTCTCCACCTTTCTCCACATCTCCAAACATGCCTGTTTTCTAACTTTTCTCAAGTAAGATTAGAGGTGTGAAATGTTACCTCTGTTGCCTTCTCCACAGATGCTGTCAAACCTGTCCAATGTTTCCAGCATATTAGTACTGAGTTTATGTTGCAATTCAGTGAGATTATGGATAATAAGTGATTTAGTTCAATGTTGCCATTCACTTTATTTTCACAATAATATGTCAACCTCAGATTTTAGAGCTTCAGTTTTTATTGTTCATTTTTCTGGAATGCGGGTGTCATTGGCAAGACCAGCATTAAGTTTAATCTTAGTCTAGTGAGTCTGAAGAAAGGCCCCCGACCCGAAACGTCACCCATCCTTATTCTTCAGAGATGCTGCCTGACCCGCTGAGTTACTCCAGCTCTTTGTGCCTATCTTTGGTTTTATGTCAGTTTATTATCGAGTGAAAAGTTTGTTTTCCACCCTATCCTGTCAAATCATAACTAGGTGTACAATCATACACAAGTCAGGGAAATGGAACAATTGCAATGGATAATAGTAAATGCTCTTCTGGGACAGCACGGCGCAGTGAGATGCCACATTCTGACCCCCACCTTATTCTTTCAAGTTCCTGAAAATAAATGTTATGTTCGTGGCCGAACCAGATATGTATTTCTTACTTGTGTTCAAGAAGGAACTGCAGATGCTGGAAGATCGAAGGTACACAAAAATGCTGGAGAAACTCAGCGGGTGCAGCAGCATCTATGGAGCGAAGGAGAAGGGGTTTCGGCCCGAAACGTCGCCTATTTCCTTCGCTCCATAGATGCTGCTGCACCCGCTGAGTTTCTCCTGCATTTTTGTGTACCATGTATTTCTTACTTTCTCACTTCAAGGCCCAATGCTACTCCATGGCATTAGGACCAACATCCCCATCCCATTTGTGGAAGAGGTTACCAGTATTTTATCGGTCTCAATGTGTAATCAAGTTTGCCAACTTCAGTTCTCAAAGTCTGGCTCTAATTTTTATTACCCCGCTGCCACTTCAGCTGTGACATACATGTTCCTTCCAGTTCTGTTCATGCTGATACATTCTAAATATGAAATGCTTAACTTGACAATGGTTTCCTCAATAGTGTGAACAAGCTCATAAAGGTCTTTGCATGAGCAATATCCTTACGATTAGGATTATTAAAGCATAAATATGGACTATGATATAGTTTATTGGACCAATCAACTCTACTGGCAATCTTGGTTTACCTTTGCTCCATTATTGGTGGTTGCATTTTCAGCCATTAAGGTCTCAAGTTCTGTAATTCCCTCCATAAGCCTCAGTATTTTATTCTCCACCTTGCTTAAAACTCACATCTTTTGATAGAACTTTTGGTTACCCAGTGTATCCCTAAATCTTAGTAACTCCTCCTTTAGCATGACGTGCAATTTTAACTAACTTTGTCTCTGAACCACTCCAAAGAGATTTTCATGTGGTAAACGACTGTGGCAATGCACCATGTGGATACTACACATTTTCCATATTTCTTTCTCATAGGATTGCTCATTCTTTTAAATGCTGGGTGAATAAATTATGTACTTTTTTTGCATTTTGCAATAGCAACTTGAATAACAAATCCTGATGCTTCAGGTCAGAATGCAGAGTGAGTAGAGTAAATGTATTTGTACAAACAAGACAGCTTCCTGTAGGCAATAATGCAGATGGCTATAAATCTATCCACAAGTGGCAGTGCTGCATGCATTATATGGTCCCACTGGCATATTAACACAGAGCAATGAACAGCACAGGATCAGGCCCTTCAGACCTGTACTGACCACAATGCCAACATGAACTAATCCAATCTACCTTTGGTCTGTACCCCTTTTTTTCCTGTCTGTTCACGTGCCTGAGAGAATATTATCTCTGCTTCTGAAATCCAGTTGATTAAAGCCATTGGAACAAATTTTGAGGCAGCGTAAACTACAATGGTGTATCTCTTACATTAATGACTAACACACATAATGCTGCTCCATAATGTGGAATAATGGCCATGTGGCTTTTTTAAATTCTCATAACTAAGCACAATGCACTTTGTGCATATAGCATGGGTAAAGGCATGGATGTGACCAAATGGTGAGCATTTGCACTTAATACACAAGTGTGGTGCAATCAGTCGCAAAACTATCTTTGAACCCCGCTAAACTTAAAGCATGCGTGCCATCCATAGACACATACTGGGGTTTGAAATGAGCTGCTTGTGACCTTTTTTTTAAACATTTAAATCTTTTTAAAATATATATTTATGAAAACAAATTCTAACCTAAAAAAGCAATAATTTGCAGATGATCATGTGTGGTCGTGCGTCTATACCATTATTACAAATCTTACACGTAGCCAAAAGAGATTAAAGATAATTAATGTATTATTTATCTATTGGTGAAAGGATAAAATGGAGCAGAATAGCAATAATTGTAGTACAATTCTAAGATGGAATGACCATTTGTCCTTATGGTTCAATGAACACAATGTTATGTTTACAGTTTCTCCCTAGTGCTCCAAATATTTAGTGGAGAGTCTTGCCCCGATAACTAGGTACAATGGGTAGGATTACTCTGGATCTGGTGTGCTTCTTGAAGGTGCTGCCTTGGTCCCAGTCTTCTCACTGTATTTCCCCAGATGTTGAGGGCCAAATGAATTAGCCTGGCACAGCTGAAAACATTTGGCAGGAAGTGGCTTGTTAAATTAAAAGAACTGTGAGATACAAGGAAGAACACAAGATTAATTTGTAAAAAGTTTTGTGACTTTATTAAGTGGTGTGTTCCTGTCGTCCATTAGGCAGTGTTTACATGAATGTTCCCCTTAATGAAATGCCGCAAATGAATGCTGATTAAGCTGCACCAATAATGTGACATATAATCCATCCTCCTTGTATCTTGTTATTCACATTGCAACCGGAGCTGCCTATGACTAAATGTCTGGGACACGAGAATCGTGATTCCTTCCACATCCCATCATCTAATACTGTTAATTTGATATGTGGCAGAAAACACGCATGCATTGTGTCCTGCAGTTAATTATTACCCTCCCCTAAATTGTACACAAAGATTAGTATTCTTGGAGAGGCCTATCTGATCTGTAAAAGGATAATGTGGATTAGTAGTGATAATGGCCACACATGTGCATTCATAAGAAATCTATTTGCTCCTGTTTTAATCAAAGCTTAAGACAGGAATCAAAAGAGATTTGGCAGACGTGACACCTGAAATTTAGTGGCTCGCTAGAATACAAATGGATTTAAACATTAATTCCTTTTTAATGTTAATTCACAATTTTTTTAAACTTCAAGTACATTGTAATATTAGGCTAGGACATGTGCTTATTCTTAAAGATGGGGATCCTAGTCAATAATTGACAGTGTACAGCCTGGTCATTAATTATTTTGGTTTGGAATGCTGTTTCTGGACTGTAGAAACGGTCAAGAAAAGTCCAGAATTCTGCATTGAGATGCTTTGATAGTTTGTACCCAGTTCTGGTACAAGAGTAGCTGAGACCTGTTGTTAAGGGTGGAGTATATTTGTGAGAATGCAGTATGTTGTTTACTTGTATAGTCAGTCAGTTCCAAGTAGTTTCTATTAAGAATCCAGGCTTAGGAGTTTGATCAAGGATACCTCAATAGTTAATCTTGCTTTAGTCAAGTTTACTGCCGGTTTCATGCAAATGTGCTTTTGGGGACTTAGAGCATTTAAAACAGATGCTTCTCATATTATTTTCATACATTTAGCAGAAAAGTTCTCGCAATTACTTGCAATTTGGATTTCTATTGAAATACTCATATCCAACAAATTAGCTGCACTGTATTGTTTCTTAATATATCATTTGGATATTTAATGGATATTGATGGGATTAATGCACACAGTCTTCTTCCCATGGTTGGTTAATAAAGAACTAAATGGCATAAGTTAAGGTGAGAGAGAGGAAAGATTTAATAAGAAATTAAGGGGCAACTATTTCTCTACAGAGAGTGATATGTATATGGACAAGCTGTCAGAGGAAGTGTTTGAGGTAGGTCCAATAACAAGACATTTGTACAGGTACATGGATAAGGTAGGTTATGTGAGATAGGTGAGGGATATGGCAGAAATGCAGCCAAATTGGACAAATTTAAATGAGGCATCTTGGCATGAAGAAATTCAGTTTAGTTCAGTTCAGTTTTGTTAATTGTCACATGTACCGAGGTACAGTGAAAGAGTTTTGTGTGCTAACCAGTCAGCGGAAAGACAATACATCATTACAATCTAGCCATTTACAGTGTATAGATACATGATAAGGGAATAACGTTTAGTGCAAGGTAAAGCTGATCAAAGATAGTCCGAGAATCACCTATGAGGTAGATGGTAGTTCAGGACTGTCCTCTGGTTGTGTTAGGATGATTCAGTTGCCTGGTAACAACTGGGAAGAAACTGTCCCTGAATTTAGAGGTGTGCGTTTTCACACCTATACCTTTTGCCTGATGGGAGAGGGGCGAAGATGGAGTGACCAGGGTGCGACTTGGGACAAAGTGCCTGTTTCCTTGTTGCATCAGTTGACATCCGTAGACTCCAAGGCTGCAGCTTGCCAAATTTTGTGAGGCAATTATTTTCTATGTAAAACATTAGTAGAGCCTGTCTATCCAATTGCCATTCACATTTGGCATTCAATATCTATTATATATCCCAGAATTGATTTATTGCCCTGTTTTGGAGACTAATGTTCTAACAATCTCTCATTAAATGTGAGCTTTCAGCACTGTTTATGACTATTTTCTATATTCTTGATGCCTAATATTGGCAATATTTATTTTTTCAACATTTGGATTCCTTCTGCACAAGCCATGCAATGTTTACAATGATGTATAATTGGTTGTGTAGGTTTGCATGGTTTTATATTAGGTCTCCAATATGAGTAAGCGCATCAAGGGATCATCTCTGTACATCAATTGTCAAGATGCCAAAAGAGTTGAATGTTTAGGACAAATAAAAAATATCTAAAAGCTGTACTTTTCAGGTGTTTGTAAAAGAAATCTAGAGCTCAAATGTAATTGGAAATGATTCAAGTTACAACCACTTGGTTATATCTGGTGCCATCAAACTAGTCATATTATTGGTATTCTGTGACCAGAACATTTTGAAGTGGGTGCGGCACTGTGGCTCAGCGGTAGAATTGCTGCCTTACAGCACTAGAGACCTGAGTTCGATCCTGACCATGGATGCTGTCTACAGGGAGTTTGTACGTTCTCCCCGTGACCCCATGTGTTCTCTCCGGGTGTTGCACTTTCCTCCCACACTCTTCGACCTATCCGTAGATGACATGATGTTTGTGTAATTGTTGCAATATTTGGTGCTCGGATTGGTACATAATCTTGAATTGTCATTGAATTTGTGGGGTGAAAATATTTGATTGGGAAATTGGGTTTACTTCTTGCTTTGTGTCCACGTTAATAATCTCCATGTCCAGAAAGATTCCAGCATTGCTATCATTTCTTTCAAACTCTTCAGCAATGTGGATCAACCATGACGGATTAGTCGACTGAATAGAGAAAAAAAGATCTGTGATACTTTTGTGAGTATCACTTGGCATCAGCAGAGAATATTGTTTGCTAAGATAATTGATAAGCTGCTAACAATTGCCAATGGCTGGCATTTACAGGCAACGTGTATTATTGGCCTTATTGAAAGGTGCAGTTTAGAGCTCATTTGATACTAAAGCTATCTTTATGATGGATTAGAAGCGGTTTGCAACAGATAAAACATGGGTAATTTACGAGGCACACGTCATTTCCACCCTTCAGATAACTGAAGGCAGATTACCCCACAGATTGATAACAAGGCACAATCTATTTCGATGTTTTGTGTTTGAAGAAAAATAACGTGAAATGTCGTCATGACCATTTCCAACCCTTTTCCCGTAATTCTGAAAATTTGACCAGTAATTCCTTTCATGATTTCCATGTCAGATACATGACAAACGATAAAATAAAAGAAGAAAATTCTGCAAATATTCAGCAGCTCAGACTGTGTTTGTGAGAAGAGAAACAGAGTTAACATTTCAGGTTGAAGACCCTTCTGTTTTTATTTTAGATTTCCAGCATCTGCAGTTTCCCAGCATTAGACGTTTCTTTGGTGTACACAACAAATGCTGTTGTTCCCTATACCTATGCCTTGAAATGTTGTCAAGAAAATTGACTCATTGTCCTTAAGGGAATATGCCCGGGCAGGTGCAATGGGATTCATGTTTCCATAGCCCTGCTGCTGAATTGATCCCTTGCTGGATTTCGTACTTTCCTCAAGTTGCCCCACCTGAGAATCTCACATCACACTGAAGTCTCTCACTCCCAGCAGTAGACCCAGCTTCAGCACTCAATCTCTCAGATGTCTGGACAAGGTCTTGGGCCTCACTGAGGTTCGATGCAGCTGGCCCATGACCAAAATGGTCATGAGCGCCACGTGCAAAGACTGCATTGCACCCATTTCACATGCATATTCTTGTACTTGGGACTTGGCCTTTTTAAATATTCGTGATAATTGACTGAAGATGTGGCGCGACTGTCGAGCGGAATTCTTCAAACTTCCTTTGCATCCCATGGCAAATTCCTGCTTTGTGGAATATCAGATTTTCCAGTGTTTTTGTGTTGGATAATGGAGTGTTCAAAGTGGAGCTGCAGAGGTTTAGGTATTATTTTTTGCTTTAAAGAAGACTTTTTAATAAGTCAACTACTTGGATTTTAGGCTTCGCAATACAAAACAAATTTCTAATCTGGAAGAGCCTGACAAGACCCACATATACCATTTTCGTGATGTTGTTGATCATAAGTTGGATGTAAAATGAATCCACTTATGCACTGCTGAAGAAACAATCCTGCACCCAAACTTCAAAGCATCCTCTACCAGACTAACCCATTTCAAATGTTGGGATTAGTTGGAGTCTTTGTGAGCTTGTGTGTATTTTGGATTCATACTACACAAAATAATTGTGTTCTCTTTGTGCTCATACGGAGTACACCCATTGTCTCCACCATGTTATATAGGGGAGAAGGCAATGTCAAAAAATTGATCACTACAAACATTCCCAGGTACTTTGGTGCCCTTTTCCGATGATAAGTACTAATATTTTCCATGTCATTAATGTTAAGCTAATAGTCTGTTTTTATTTTTTTTAAATCTTGTCCTATTCAAATAAAAGTGATTTTTACAATTTTACAACACATTCATATTTCTTGAACTGTGAGAAAATTGTGGCAAATGGATTTGAAATGTACTTATCTATGAATACAATAGAGGCTACCAGCTCCTGCAGATTGGATTTCTTGTACGCCATTTATTTATTGTAGTTTAGTTTCCTGTCACATGTACTGTATTTTGAGTACCGTACATGAATGTTTATTTTGTTCATTGCTTATTGTGAAATCACTCAGATTTGCATATCACTTCCCCACGTTGCCATTTTAAATACCCTAACATTGAGTCTTTTGTCCTCTTTACCCCGATCTGAACATGGATATAAAATATCCTTTGAATATGTTTCTTTCTCCTCTGATAGATTTTTCATGTCGTGCATCTGCAATTTTATTTATAGCATTAATTTTCTTAACGTACCTTTGTACACACTTGCTGCTACACACACTATTACTTGGAAGTTTATTTTTCAAATTCCCTTAAAGCACAATCTTTATGTTCTATTGTTGCTCTTTAGAGCTTTCACAGTCCAATGGATTCCGATCAACAGATTGGCATTACTTACTATTGCTCAGCTTTAGTGAGTGTCACGAAACCTCAGGCTTATCAACTGAGAATGAAAAAAATTGATTGACATCAGCCTAGTCTGGAAAGAACCTTTTGATATGTGAGCCAATGTAATGTTGATAATTGTTGCAAGACGCCAGGTGGCGAGGCATTACTTACTTGCCTGTGTGACCATGCTGAAGTTGCCTAGTTACTTGTACGAATATGATGAAATGGGATCTGTTTGGCACTCCCACTGTTCAAGATAATAAGAGAAATGCACAGTGCAGAAACATTTGGAAATAGTTTTAAAAGGATATAGTCAACCAAATGGCTTTCTGCCCAATCTGTTTAGAAAAATGTGTTTGGAACAAAAGTTGCTGAATTGGGAAGCGGGGTGTACCAGACTGTATTTTCATTGACCTGCACGGGCAAATTCCTAATTATGCTTCTACACGACATAATTTAAAGTCTGGAGGTAGTTTTCATGTATCTAGCCGAGGCATTGTTATTTACCTAAATATACGCTTTCTGTTGGATTTATGTTGCGAGTGTTATTCTGTTTACTAGATTTTTATGAGCAACTTCAATGTTTTTCAAGAGATAGTTGCTTTAAGACAGAACATTAAAGTTTGGCTGCGGAATTGTCACAACAGAATATTATTGCGAGGACTGTGGCCAATGGATAGTTTTCATTTGGCTACACTTGGATTGGGAATGCCCGCACTAGCTTCCTTTACACCTCTCCACTCTCCAGATTCATAAAACCCTCCTGAACCCCTTCATTTGTCTGTGTTGGTGTATCTTGCTGCTTGAAGGTCTGCTTCTGCTTTGCCACTTCCACCTGGGTGATGAGACGGATGTTCACCAACTGTGGCGGGGCTTGAATGCCATCACCTCCTACGCACGCTTTGATAGGGAGAACACTGATGTGCCTTTCCGAGCCCCCATTCGCCGTGATGGTATTTCAGTCACAGTCACAGTCACAGAGGCCGACGTCAGAATATCCTTCAGAGGGGTGAACCCTTGGAAAAAGTGCCTGGACCTGATGGTATACCCGGTCGTGTTCTCAAAACCTGTGCAGACCAACTGGCTGGAGTTTTTGACGAGATTTTCAACCTCTCACTTCTGAGGACTGAGGTTCCCACCTACTTTTAAAATGGCATAAATAATACCGGTGCCCAAGAAGAGCAAGGTGACGTGCCTCAACGACTATCGACAAGTGGCACTAACGTCTGTGGTGATGAAGTGCTTTGAGAGGTTGATTATGGCGCATATCAACTCCTACCTCGACCCACTGCAATTCGCTTACCGCCACAACAGGTCAACAGTGGATGCGATCTCACTGGCTCTCCACTCCATTCTGGACCACTTGGACAACAAAAACTCGTACGTCAGGCTGTTGTGGGACGTATCACTGATGGGGATGAGTCAGAGTATAGAAGAGAGATCGAGCAACTGTCCATATGGTGCCAGCATAATAACCTGGCCCTCATCACCAGCAAAACCAAGGAACTGATTGTGGACTTTGGAAGGAGTAGGATGGGGACCCACAGTCCCGTTTATATCAACCGGGCGATGGTAGAAAGGGTCAAAAACTTCAAATTCCTGGGCGTGCATATTTCCGAAGATCCTTCCTGGTCCCAGTACACTGATGCAATTATAAAGAAGGCACATCAGCGCCTCTACTTCCTGAGAAGATTACGGAGAGTCGGTTTGTCAAGGAGGACTCTCTCGAACTTCTACAGGTGCACAGTAGAGAGCATACTGACTGGCTGCATCGTGGCCTGGTTCGGCAACTTGAACGTCCAGGAGCAAAAAAGACTGCAGAAGGTTGTGACCACTGCCCAGTCCATCACCGGCTCTGACCTCCGAAGGAACCTATCGCAGTCGCTGCCTCAAAAAGGCTGCCAACGTCATCAAAGACCCACACCTTACTGGTTACACATTCATTTCACCGTTGCCATCGGAAAGAAGGTACAGGAGCCTGAAATCTGTAACATCCAGGCTTAGGAACAGCCTCTTCCTCACAACCATCAGTCTATTAAACAATGACATCAAATAAGCTCTGAACAATCACAGTCCATTATTATTATTACACTATATCTGTTTATTTATTGTGTATATATGGTCTATGGTCTATAGACACACTGAACTTTTATCTTCCGTTTTGTATTATATTTACATATTCTGTTGTGCTGCAGCAAGTAAGAATTTCATTGTCCTATCTGGGACACATGACAATAAAACTCTCTTGACTCTTGACCCGTTTTGTGTGGAAGACAGAAAGGTCAAAGCAGTTGAAGTATCCTGGGCACCCTGCTTCCAAGAACTGTATTGATCCTACCTGCCCATGCCCCTTGCTGCATTGCTTGTGATAAATTCAGATTACTTTAGTTTAGTTCAGTTTAGTTTAGTTTAGAGATACAGCGCGTAAACAGGCCCTTCGGCCCACCGAGTCCACACTGACCAGCGATCCCCGCACATTTACACTATCCTACACACACACTAGGGACAATTTACATATACACCAAGCCAATTAACCTACATACCTGTACGTCTTTGGAGTGTGGGAGGAAACCGAAGATCTCGGAGAAAATCCACATGGTCACGGCAGGAACGTACAAACTCCATACAGACAGCACCCGTAGTCCGGATCGAACCCGGGTCTCTGGTGCTGCAATCGCTGTAAGGCAGCAACTCTACCGCAGCACCACTGTGTTGCCCCAAATAAAAGATCAGAGCTTTTATTTTCTCCTTATATATTGGATGTCCCTGCACTGCTTATTGTGAGATTGTAGTGATCGTATTCCATGTCCCTCTCTTTGATTATCTAACCTGTCTCACATGAGACAGGTTAGATAATCCTTGTAAGCCAAATCCATTGAGCCTCAGAATCTCGGTGGATGGGAATAGCAGACAAACCAGGGGCAATTGTCCAGCTATTGCAAACATGTATCCCAACCCTGATGTACAAAGAAAAACAGGATGGAGACACAAGGTACTGATGATGTTGGAATCTTATGTAGAAAGCAAAGAGGCATGGTGGGAGGATGTCGTCAAGATAACTGCGTGAAGTTGATGGTAAATAGCAGTCAGCCTGACCTGCTGAGTTACTCCAGTGCTTTATTTTTGTAAAAAGGGAATTGGTTTCTGTCTGATTTTGAGTATGCATTACATAATGTGGAAATGACTCAGTTAAAGTTTTGTTAGGTTGCTGTATATTTGTCAGAAGCTACTATATTGTAACATTGAATGAAAAATCACCCATCTGCATCTTAGTATTTTTTAATTTGTGAAAGTGGGAGTAATATTTTGAAATTATTTTGAATATTTACGATACAAATGAAGGGGAATTGCTTCAATGGAGTGGGTGTTGATTCTTGGAATACTCTTGTCCAGGGGTCTGCGGAGGCCGTCATTGATTATATCTGAATCGGAGATCAATTCCTGGATATGAGAGGAACTGCAGGAAATGGAACATGGTAGTAAAATGGTGTTTATGGTTGAAGATCAGCCACAATCTTGTTGAATGAATGCCAGAACAGAACTGAAATGCTCCCAACTTTCCTTGGTTTTCTGATATTTTAACATAACTTTCTGATATTTTAACTTAACTTTCCTCTTTGTGAAGTGATCATTTTGTTCTTTGCACAGATTTTATTTTCCCACCTGCCTTCTCCGAGCTGAATGCAGACCCTGAAGCATAAGATAGTTCATTTAGTTACCTGTTAACACCAATGTGCAATACCCTGTGTGAGTCAAGCATTGTTTTGAAGTGCAGCTAGATTCTCGTACATCACTATTTTATACATGACATAAACTGCACCAACTGTGTCAGATTGTGATGGTTTCTCTTTTTCTTCCCCCTCCAGATGGTCTTCACGTTATTTCTGCACTCTGTACCCTGAGAGTAACCATCATTACTGAAGACATGCTGACAAACAGCATCACTGTACGCTTGGAGAACATGTCCCAGGACAGGTTTCTGTCTCCACTGCTGTCGCTCTTTGTGGAAGGAGTTGCTGCTGTGTTGTCCACCACCAAAGAAGACATCTTTATTTTTAATATCCAGAATGACACCGATGTCAGTGCAAACATTCTGAACGTGAGTTTCTCCGCACTGCTGCCAGGAGGGATTCGAAACCAATATTTTCCTTCAGAGGATCTGCAGGAACAGATTTACCTCAACCGGACACTTCTGACCACCATCTCCACCCAAAGGGTCCTTCCCTTTGATGACAATATCTGCCTGAGGGAGCCCTGCGAGAACTACATGAAGTGTGTCTCCGTGTTGAAGTTCGACAGTTCTGCTCCTTTCATTTCATCCGACACAGTCTTATTCCGACCCATTCATCCCATCAACGGGCTGCGGTGCCGATGCCCTCCAGGATTTACTGGGGATTATTGTGAAACAGAAATTGATCTCTGTTATTCCAACCCCTGTGGTAACCACGGTATGTGCCGCAGCAGGGAGGGAGGCTACAACTGTGAATGCCGCCAAGAATATACAGGTAAGCATCTTGGGTGTTTTAGTTCAAGTTTATTTATTTATTCTGTTTTTGGACTGTTTTTTTTTAACACAAAAAGCACTTTGTAGATGAGAGACACAAGAAACCACTGATGCGGAAAGTAAGATGAAGCTGGAAATACTCTGCAGGCCAGGCAGAATCTGTGGAGATGAAAAAGAACGGTTTAGTTTGGCCGGCACGGTGGCGCAACGGTAGTGTTGCTGCCAAACAGAACCAGGGACCTGGGTTCGATCCTGACTATGGGTGCTGGTTGTACGAAGTTTGTACGTTCTCCCATGATCTGCGTGGGTTTTTCCCAGGATCTCCAGTTTCTTCCCATAGTCCAAAGACGTACAGATTTGTAGGTTAATTAACGTGGTAAAATTGTAAATTGTCCCTAGTATGCGTAGGATAGCGTTAGTGTGTGAGACCCAGTAGGCCAAAGGACCTGCTTCCACACTGTATCTCTGACCTAAACTGGTGATCTTTCATTGATTCAAACAAATTTGACGGTTTTAGCAGGTTTTAAGTAAATAATAATGAAGTTGTGAGAATGGCACTCTGAGAAGATGATTGTGGTAAGAACACAAGGCAAGGATTGTAGCGATAGAAGCAAGAGTGATTAATTGACAAATTGGTGATGTAGGGAAAAAGTTCATGATACTAAGATGTAAAAGAACAATAATGGGTCCATGGAAACTAAAAATAATAGCATAATTACAAATGACATCTGCTGTTTTGGGAATGGTTAAGAATTGTTAAATTCCATGTTGAGTCAAGTGTGCTGTAAATATCATGAACTATAATGTGGAGGAACATTGGTGATGTACAGTACAATACAGAAAGAATGGATTCCACACTGTTTCATGCCATGTATCTGAATCGAGGTGCCAAGGTACGGATATGTTGCTGAATATGCTGGAGAATGAAAACTGCAGTACTCTCAAATCCCACCTGTTTAGTGCCATCCTCTTTACATCAAATGTTCTAATCCACGTGTGGATAGCACGCCAACTCAGGGAAATTATTTTGTATTGTTTAAGTTCTTTACAGCAGATAGAAAATGACTTTTCATAGCACGGACCCCAATTAAGTGTCTTCCAGGTAAAATCTTCCTCCTCCAGCAATTCGACGGAGGTCTTTGTGCATGCATGGATGGCACAGTAGTAACTTCTCGCTTTACATTGCAGTTTTGTATTTCATGTAGTTCGTCTTGTTAGGTGGTCCCATGAACTTTCTCCTGTGTGTTTTGAGATTGCTGGTGAAGTCAGTGTGAGCAGAGTGGGAAAGTGGGGAGTTGAGAAACATATGTCCCAGTCCATCTTAATGGTTGACTTTGCTCCCCTGCATCTTACTTAGAGTTGACATGCAATGTAGATTATGTCTACTGTGCAGCTAGATGGATGGAAGCTACTCATCTGGATTCAGGGAGCTGCTCCTTAGCCACTAGGGAGGAGGCAGTCGAGGAAGACCTTGGCAATGCTTTCCATTTTGGCAGACTGAGGGAACAACTAACTATAGGCTGCACACTAACTTAGTTTTAATTTAGTTTAGTTTAGACACACTTCACGGAAGCCCACCGGCGATCCTCACACACTAACACTATCCTGCACACACCAGGGACGATTTACAATTTTACCAAGCCAATTAGTCGCCAAACCTCTATGTCTTTGGAGTGTGGGAGGAAACCGGCACACCTGGAGAAAACCCACGTGGTCACGGGGGGAATGTACAAACTCCGTACAGACAGCATCCGTAGTCAGGATCGAACCCAGGTCTCTGGCACTATAAGGCAGCAACTCTACTGCTGCACCACCCAATTCACCAAATTCATATTTCATCAATGAATAATTCATCAATTATCATTTTATTCTGTGACAAGGTCATACAGGTCGGCTTTCATCGTTGATAAATAGGCCTGTAATAAACAGTTGAATCCTGCTGTATCTAGGTACATGTGATATAAAGTAGCATAGAAGCATTGAAATTAAGGGGCGGAATATTTCATCCTGTTTGGGTTACAGCCAGGTCATGTCATTATAGACCAATTAATTCATTTACACTTTTACTTGACATGCTAATTTAGAGATCGTTCAACAGATGTCTCATTGTGATGTATGGTTTGGAACCAGGGATCGAAACTCCTGGCAATGACGTACAATGTCTTTCCCAGTGTCGACCATATCAGATTGTTCATGTTAATTCAGGGAACTGTGACTCAATTTGGACCCTGTTACCATGCGAGTTTATGAAAACAGGGGGCTGGAAATTTGCAAAAACCTCTGCCAGCATCGAACAAAACAATAGGCCAGTATTTTGGCAGGAACCTTTTAACAAGTTTGAAAAGGAAGTCTAAGATGCTTTTAGTAGGACTAAACAAAATAAATAGAGGATGTGAGAACAGGCTAGTGAATGAAATAGACATGCTGAAAAGGTCAAAAACAAATGAATGCCGAAGAGGAAGGATAGGATTTAGAGGCATGAGGTTCTTTTGTTAAGAAATCTAAAATATAAAATGAGGGTGTTAATTAGGCATTGTACAGGTACGTTAGTAAAGAGAGCCTTGACCTGAAAAGTCACCTTTAGTTTTAGAGATACAGTGCGGACTGTGCCACCATGCCGCTGAACCTATCCACGTTCTCCAGAGATGCTGCCTGACCTGCTGAGTTACCTCAGCACTTTTTATTAATAAAAAAGGGAATTGGTTTCTGTCTGACCAATAGAGAGAATCGCAAGTTGGATGAATGCAAAGGGAAGTTGTCCAGAATATTTCCAACATGTGCTTTATGTCAACATATACAAAATGGAGAGGAATTAAGCAACAGATAAATCCTGAAATGGTTGAAGTAAGACGAGATGGAATAAATAAAATAGGCTTGTTAAACCAAAGTGGACCACAATGTGGGCGGCACAGTGGCCTATTTCCCCATTGACATGACTGTCTAATGCAATTTTCTATAACGCACGGTCTCTGAGGAACACACCTATTGTGTTAAAACAGAACTACCTGTATAACATTGTCTTTTTAAGGCAGAGCTATATATATTGTGGATAAGCAATGGAGAAAAGATTACTACAGGGTACAGACTTAGTTACAGTCAGACAAGCCCTGTTCTTATTAAATGGTAGAGCAGGCTGAAATGGTTGTGTCCTAACGCTGCTCCTAACTTGAATGTCCGTGTATAACATTAAATACTGCCACATAGATTTAAAGAAGGAATATAGTGTGCTCACATGTTAGGAGTTTTTTTTCAACTGACAGATATGGTGGATGAATAAATGTCATGGATCCATTTGCATCGATTTTCAACTTTTAACAACAACATGAGCAAGTTCAATTGGGAAAATGCAGTGGCATTTAGTGTTTCAGAAGGCTTTAAACAAGTGACCACTTTTGTGACTAACTGAGGAGGGTAAAATAGTTCACAGTTAGCAAGCTGTATCGCAGTGGTTTGGAGAAAGGGGAATGAGTAGTATTTAAGAGAGTTTCACAAGAGTAGTTGGTCATTAAAACTCAGGATGTTTAGTTTTGGGCCTACTTTTTTTTATTGCATCCATCAGTGCTTTGAATCAAGGAAAATAGTAAGTGGTGTCCTAAATTAAAGCACAAGGTATGGTAAGTAATTTAGAAATTAAAAGGAAGCTACAAATTGATAGGGTTTTGTTTTAAATGTGATGATGTGTTGCATTGACGAAGAATGGAGAAACGGCAGAGACATGATAGGCTCAATCGACGTCTTCGTGGAAGAAAGAAATATAAGGTTTTGAAGATTTCTGCTGATAACGAAAATTGGTAGAAGGGCATGTTAAGGTGAGGACGCTTTAATTCTGCAACGAGATATAGGTTTGATAGGGCAAAAACCTTGAAAATAATTCCCTTAGAAAGCTGGGATATATTGCAAACGTGCAGAAAACTAAAGTTGAAACAAAGCTAACATTTATTTTGGATTTAGTCAGAAAACAAATGCAGCTTTGAGATCAACACAGTGGGATGATGCAGAGGCCATGGAACATTCTTTATTATTACAGTTTGAAATAATAATTGGGGGTATCCGGGTTTGAAGGGTAAAAAGATGCAGCGTTAAAAGAAACAAATTTATTCTGACAGGTCAAGAATATGTATTTAGATATTAATATTCTGTACAGGAGCCTTGGGAGAGGGAGCTGGGAAAATGTTCATTAAACTATGGTCAAAGCTGAAAAATGCATTAACAGGGTGAGTGAACGAAGCAGAGATGTGCCAAAGTTTGTAAGTTGGAAAGTAGCTTGAAAGCAAGAGAGGAACTTGGCAAGCAAAAAGGATCGATCTCGTGTGGAGTAGAGGCAGCGCAGGTATCGACGGCTTTGGTCCATGTTGTAATGTTCATGCTACTGGGAAGAAACAGCATGAAGTTTGAAAACCATGTAAGTGTTTTGCTTTGGTTTAAAGGAAATATTAAGTGTTGATTGATGCAAAATCATATAAAATGGTTTTGGAAAATGCATTGAAATAGAAGGCAGAAGTGGAATGCTAATGGAAGAACCTGACAAGAAAATAGTGAGCAGGTATTGGAAATTAGAGTTTGCAACAAAACTTGCACAGTAGCCAAAAGGAGGATGCAATGTTTTTGATATTGAGCAAGACAAAAGGTAGCGAGGAGGTTTAGGACTGGGGGAGAAATGATAAACATTAGTGAGGTTATGATTAGATTTGCAAGCATTCGGCAAAGAATCACCTAGCCTGCATTTGATTTTCCCAATGAGGAGGATGTGCTGCAGAGAAATTTGCTGAAATGAAGATGTCTTTATTAAAGCTTAAGGAGCTTGAAGCAATAGTTCAAGTGAATGCACTTTTACAAGAATACTAGTAGAATGTAGGAATTTATGGCGGGAGGTGTCTAGAATATAAAAATTGAGAAAAACTCTAAAATACCAATGTTAAAACTCAGGGGAAGGATGAATGCGAATGCATTCTGGGTTACGCACATAGGTTGATGTTGAGAGTTAGTTGAAATTCACTTTTCATTTATTTAGAGGTACAGCATAGAAATAGGCCCTTCGGCCCACCGTGTCCACACTGACCATCGATCACCAATTCACATTAGTTTCATGTTACCCCACTTTCATATCCACTTGCTACACGAGGGGCAATTTACAGCAGCCAATTAAATACGGGAGGAAATCGGAGCATCCATGTGATCGCGGGGAGAACATGCAAACTCCACACTCCAAAGATAAATGGCAGTACATTGGAGCAGTGTGGCAGCACTTGTGGTCAGGATAAACCCGGGTCTCCGAGGTTATGCGACAGCAGCTCTGCACCTCTGCCAGCTGCGCCACTGTGCTGCCATTTATGTTTCACCGGAGATAACAATTGTAATCAGCTTTTAGTGACCTTTTTGATATTTTTAAATAAGAAAAACAACAAAGTGAAGGTACCACAAGGCTCCCAACATTCCAAAAAACATTATGTTGCATTGTTTACTGTTGGAAGAGGAAAAAAATCAGGTGTTTATCAGTCATCTGTTTGATAATTTATTTCCTCATTATGCTGGGGTAAAATATCAAAAAACCCTCTGTAAAAGTATCTCCAATCTTTCCATCCTCACCAGCACCATATACAGTACAGCGTACTCTCTGCTTCCTGTGTTCAGTAATTACTTAGTTCTTCTTTCATGCTGTTGTTTTCATAAACCAATTATGTGTAATATCTTCAGGTGATGATAGTCGACCTGTCTTCATGTGCGTGGTTTTTTCTGCCAACTAAAATGGTTTTGTGCCCTTGACAATTGGATTGTATAATAATTTGATATTTACCTCTGGAACTACCTTGGCTTCCAGATCTGATGGTTCAAGCTCACAGTGAATCTGGGATGACAGTATCAAAGTAAGGCTTGTACACGTTGTACTGAACCAGACAACTGGTTGAATCTGTAAGCTGTTCATGCTTTCCATGGGAAAAAAAATAGGCCTTAATTACTCCCCATATCTGTGTTCCTGAAATGTCTTTTTATTTTCCTTAATCATGGCTTCCCCTCCATTATAGTTGGCATACTCTCCACTATCTTGGTTCCATTTCCTGCAATTTATTTTCTCTCGCCCCTCTCCTCCCAGTCAGAGCGAGGATAGAGTTCACCTTGTGCTGATCTTTCACCCCTCTGGCTCAAACCCCTGTCCCACGGTACGAGTTAATTCCAAGAGTACTCCCGAGTTTGCCCTGATTCGAACTCGGAGGTTTACGGTAATGGCCACTCGTCGGTACTCGGGGCTCTCGTGGACATTTTTCATCATGTTGAAAAATCTTCACGAGTCTTCCCGTGCTTACCTGCCATTAGCGAGTCTGCCTGAGTACCTGCCGTTAGCGCTGAGAGACGTCCCCGAGCTCCGACGTACCCGCCACGTTCATTCTCCGTGCTTACCACGAGTTTGATTTTTTTTAAACTCGGGAGAGCTCTTGGAATGAACTCGTACCGTGGGACAGGGCTGTTACACCAGTGCTCACTCGTCTTCTGTGACCATAGTAGATGCAATCGTTTTCATTTTACCTCTTCCTTTCCTATCATACAAGGGCTGAAATACTCTTTCCAGGGAAAGCAGTAATTTACTGACACTACTTCTAATTTAGTGTGTTTTATTTGGCGTTCAGGAGGTAGTGTCTTTTACATTAGAGAAAATAAATTGAGATATAGCGACCAATTTGCTGAGCACCTCTATTCAATCCACAAGTGTGAACCTGAGTGTCCATTTACTTGTCAGATTAATCCTCCATCAAATTCCCCTTCAAACCTTTCTGCCTTTGGTTTTTTTGCTGTTACGTCGAAGCCCAATGTAGGCTTAAGAAACAGCTCCTCATCTTCTGAACCGGGTCGAAAGGAGGTAGTTGAGGCTGGGGCTGTCCCAACGTTTAAGAAACAGTTAGACAGATACGTGGATAGGGCAGGTTTGGAGGGATATGGCCAGACACATTGCATTTCGAATAACCATCCTTTCCAATTAGTGTTTCCATTTCTAATGAGAACTATGAAGTTAATTTTGGTTCTCTCTCCGTAACTGCTATGTTGCAATGGGTATTTGAGAGCTTAACATAAGAACATAAGAAACAGGAGCAAGTGCAGGCCAGTTGCCCTTTGCACCTCCTCCACCACTCAGCACCACTGTACAACGTTCCCACAAAGTTCTTGACTACCTTCTTGTTCAATATCCATCAACGAGTCTGTCTTCATAGCTCTCTGGGTTAGAGAATTCCAAGATATGTGAATCTGAGAGAAGACATTTCTCCTCATCCCTCTGAAATGGATGTCCACTTATTCTGAATCTTTGTCCCCTTGTTCTAGATTCCTTAGTCAGGGGAAACTCCATTCGGCAACTACCCTATTAATCCCTTTCAAAACCACAAAAGTTTCATTTTTAAGATTGCATCTCATTCTTCCACACTCCTATAAGTGTTGGCCCAACTTTCTAAACCTCTCTTCGTAGATCAGCCCTTCCACGCCAGGAATCAATATGAAGAGCCTTCCATGCACTGCTCCTGTTGCAGCAATATACAACTCAAACATGATGTGCACTCTCACCACTGTACAATGAAGTTGCATCAAAATCATCCTACATTGTAATAATAGCTAGCATTCCATTAGTTCTGATTATGTACTGTAATCAAATGCTAACTTATTGTGTTTTATCCACGAGAACCCCATGATCATTTTGTGCTGTTACTTATGGCTCAGGTTGCATTCCCAGGAAAGAGAGTACGAATGGAATTGGCACTAAAATGAGTGATTATACCATTATGTATAGAGTAAGGCATTACTAATAGCATGAGTGTGCTGGTAACCTGCCTTGAACCCTTGCCCTCCTCCTGTTGTGCTGGGAACCTGACGAGTATTCCTGTACTGACGAGTATTCCTGTACTGACTAGTATTCCTGAACTGACTAGTATTCCTGGCCTCAAGGCAATGATGCAAATTTAGTTTAGTTTAGAGATACAGCGGGGAAACAGGTCCTTCGGCCCACCAAGTCCGTGCCGACCAGTGATCCCCACACACTAATGCTATCCTGTACACACCAGGGACAATTTACAATTTTACAAGGCCAATTAACATACAAACCTGTACGTCTTTGGAGTATTGGAGAAAACCGAATATGCCGGAGAAAACGCACACAGGTCATGTGGAGAACGTGCAAACTCCTTACGGACAGCACCCATTGTCAGGATTGAACCAGGGTCTCTGGCGCTGTAAGGCAGCAGCTTTACTGCTGCACCATTGGCTGGTTCCTGCTGGCTGGAGGTAGTCCTGAAGGTGCTCACTTGGAAGAGTTATCCTCATGAATTCCTTAAGCATTGGTTTGCTTACAGCAATACTTCTGTTCCTGTTGTTGTCTAGGGATAAGAAGATAGCAAAACAGATTATGTTGTAGTCAGCACAACAGCCATCAGTACCTCTCCAGAGATGCTGCCCATCCCGCTGAGTTACTCCAGCTTTTTGTGTCTATCTTCGGTTTAAACTAGCATCTGCAGTTCCTTCCTAGCCATCCGTACCTGTCATGCATGAGGTGATGCAGGTGCCCAAGCAGTCTCTCCCTGGAATGATGACTTAATCGTCATGACAAGGGCTTGTGGCCCCGTCTCCCAGATGGCACAGTGTTAGCTGTGGCAGGATGCGCTCTGAACATTTAGTCTGGACCATTCTGTTGCGGGTGTCTTGCTCTACTCTCTTTTGGCCAGTCATATCTTCCCTTATGTTGATTTGTAGAGTGGCAGCGGGTGGCACCAGCAATGGCTGCCTCACCAGCAGTCTGTCACGTCCCTTCTCTGTTTTTTATTATTTTAAGTATGTTTTAAATGTGTGTTTCAATGTTCCTAGGGGGAAATAGGGGAAAACTTTTTTTCAGCCATTAACCTTGACGGAGATGCGACTTTCTCAGTATCTCATCTGCGCCCCACCCTTCTCCCCGCTGCCTAACAACTGGATTGGTGCGGCCTTCCCTGGAGACCGGCCTAAAAGGAGCTTCAAGCCGCAGGTGCGGCACGGACTTTAACATCAGGGAGCTGCTATCCTTTGTCGAGGATCGCCAGAAGAAATGCTCCGACCGCGGGGCCTGTGGACTTTAACACCGTGAAGCCCGCGCGCGGTCTCCGATAAGAAGCAGCCGACTCGGGAACTCCTTGCTGCGGAGTATTCCGATCCGTCCCGACGTCGCAGTTTTGATCATCCCGACACGTGGGCTTCGGAACATCGGACCATCTGTAGCGGCGAACTGCGGATGGTTCAAAGGCTCCGACCACGGGTGAACAAAGGAGGAAGATGACTGAACTTTATGCCTTCCATCACAGTGAGGAATGTTGATTCCACTGTGGTGGATGTTTATGTTAAATTTTATTTTATGTGTGTATTGTGTTCTTTTCACTTAGTATGGCTGTATGGTAACTCAAATTTCACTGTACCTTAATTGGTTAAGTGACAATAAATGTGAACTTGAACTTGAACGTGGGATGTGTGTGACTCTGCGATAGTTGCCCTCAGGACTTGACCAAGCAAGTTCTTGACCCAGTAGCATGTGCATCCAGGGTGATAGAGACCCAGATTTTCTGCATGAACATCAACATGCACTGGCCTGGGTGGCACAGTGGTGCAGTGATAGACTTGCTGCCTCACAATGCCAGAGACCCAGGTTCGACCCTGACCTCGGGTGCTGTCTGTGTGGAGTTTGCTCATTCTTCCTGTGACAGTGCCGATTTCCCCCAGTTTTCTCCCAAATCCAAAAGACAGAGAAACATAGAAAATAGGTGCAGGAGGAGGCCATTCGGCCCTTCGAGCCAACACCGCCATTCATTGTGATCATGGCTGATCGCCCCCTATCAATAACCCGTGCCTGCCTTCTCTCCATATCCCTTGACTCCACTAGCCCCTAGAGCTCTATCTAACTCTCTCTTAAATCCATCCAGTGACTTGGCCTCTACTGCCCTCTGTGGCAGGGAATTCCATAAATTCACAACTCTCTGGGTGAAAAAGTTTTTTCTCACCTCAGTCTTAAATGACCTCCCCTTTATTCTAAGACTGTGGCCCCTGGTTCTGGACTCGTCCAACATTGGGAACATTTTTCCTGCATCTAGCTTGTCCAGTCCTTTTATAATTTTGTATGTTTCTATAAGACGTCCCCTCATCCTTCTAAACTCCAGTGAATACAAGCCTAATCTTTTCAATCTTTCCTCATATGACAGTCCCGTCATCCAAGGGATCAATCTCGTGAACCTACGCTGCACTGCCTTAATCACAAGGATGTCCTTCCTCAAAGTAGGAGACCAAAACTGTACACATTACTCCAGATGTGGTCTCACCAGAGCCCTATACAACTGCAGAAGAACCTCTTTACTCCTATACTGAAATATAGACGTGAGGGTTGATAAGATAATTGGTCCTCTGCAAATTGGTGTAAGGAATGGATGAGAAAGTGGGATAACATAGAACCAGTGTGAATGGGTGATCGATGGTTGCTGCGGTCTCGGTTAGCCAAAGCCTGTTTCCATGCTGTACGTATCTCAAAACTAAAAAGAAACAGACATACTCTGGGGTGGACTCAAGCACAGATGCCTTTGCCCACTGCCACTTCCTCTTTTACTCCATCCACTCAACTTCATATTGACTCCTCTCACCCTCACTCCTTTTCCCAATATTGTCTACCATCCCCCAGACTTCCTGTCCCTTCAGTATTTATGCCTCTCCATCCCTCCGTGCATCAGTAATAACACAATATCAACAGGAGTTACATAGCTCATTGTCATGTTAACTTTTTTCAGTGTATTTGTCAGTAAGTGAAACCATTTCTCTCGTTGGGGCTGAGAGAATGACCTTCATTGTCCTTGTTGTTTATTCAGTTAATTCATCTGTGGAGATTTTTCCGACTGCACTGGTTCCGGTCAATACTGGGGCCAATCGCGAGAGGAAAATACCAACTGACACATTTTCCTTCTGTTTGCTATTTTTAGCAAAGGTTAATGTTATGGTTGTGAATATAAAATTGTATTTCCAGTGTATGTTCACCTCTAATGTTTCTTAAAGGACATTCTAAACAGATACCTCTCCTTGTCATGAACTGGTAGCAAATTACTGGTAGAAAACCGAGTGATGCCGGCAATGGCTGCCTCGCCAACAGTCTGTCTGTCCCTTCCTTCTTTGTGTTTTAACAGTATGTGTTAAATGTATGTTTTTAGTGTTCTTTAGTTTGTTTTATGTGTGTGGGGGGGGGATTTGGGGAAACTTTTTCTAATCTCTTACCTCGACGGAGATGCATTTTTTTCCCGTATCGTACTGCGGCCTAACAACAAGGAGGTTGGCGGCCTTTACTGGAGATCGACTTTTGAGAGCTCCACCGCGGGGAGCCTACAGCACTTTAACATCGCGAAGCCCGCGATCCCTTTGCCTGGGATCGACCTCAGAGCTCCACCCGTGCTTGCCGACTTAACATCACAGAGCTCGCGGTCTCTGGTCAGAGACCGACTTCTGGAAATCCAAGCCGCAGGAGCTTCGACCGCCCCAACGCGGGAGTTTTGATCACTCCGACGCGGGAGCTTTGGCCGCCCCTACGCGGGAGCTTCAATCGTCCCGACATGGGAGCTTTGACCACTGGCTGCCCGGCCGCGGTAGAATAAAGTGTAAAGAAGATCGGACGTTTTGGCCTTAAATCACAGTGAAGAATGTGGGGAATCCGCTGTGCTGAATGTTTATGTCAACTTTTATGTAGTTGTGTGTCTTGTTGCTTTTTTGTTTCGCATGGCTGGATGGTAATTTGCATATCACTGTGCCTTAATTGGTACATGTGACAATAAAAGACCTTTGAAACCTTTGAAAGCTTTTTTCTGCAGTTCCTTCCCACACATTTTGTTTAGTGGGTGTCTAATCTGAAGATGGCTTCGGGGAGTTGGGTATAGCAGGTTGTGGGGCTGTCAGTTTGGCTTGGTGGGTTTGTAACGGTATATTTGTATATTCGCATTTGCTTCTTCAGCCCCATGTGATTGGAAAATCTATTCAACACTGAGTAATCATGATTGAGACGAGATCCAGATCTTGAAATTCATCTGGACACTTTGTTGCCAGTCACCCATTCTATCCCAATACTCCCTTTGCACTGGGAACAATGATGATGATGTTATTTCCCATGAAATGCTCTTTTGGAGCTTTGCAGTGAAACTTGAACCACAGTGTCTTAGGTATGCAGGCCGTTGAGACTCCTGGGGTAAGATGGTCTTTGTCTGCAGTATTAAACCAGGGGATCTGTAAATAGAGGGGCTGTCCCACTGCGGCGACCTAATCTGCGAGTTCTGACGAGTTTGCCCTCGACTCATACTCGCAGCATGGTCGACACGTGGTCCTGGGAGGTCTTTGTAACTCTCCTTCATGCTCGAGAGTGGTCCCCGCGTACTCGAGGCCTCAGCTAGGTTGTGGCGTATTTTTCAACATGTTGAAAAATTCCCGCGAGTAAAAAAAGGTTGCCATGGAAAAAATCAATACTTTTTTTACTCGTAGGTTTAGTCGAAGTAGGTCGTAGTAGGTCGGCATGCTATTCAAAGGTAATTGAGGGTAGTTGAAGGTAGTCGAAGGTACTCATAGATAGTCTTCATCATAATCGAAGGAGGTCTTCAACATGTCATTTTTTCAAACTCTCCTAAACTCTTCTAAACTCGCCAATTCGGTCGCCGCAGTGGAACAGCACCTTAAGAGAAGGAACTTGACCAAATCCTCCGACTACCACAATGCTGCACTGAAACCTCTCCCACCCGTTTTCCACAGTATTCCTGATCTCCTGCCTGCCTGCAATCCTTTCCCTAGTTGCTCCTGTGGCAGACATCTTGTACTGCATGTAGTTGCTAATTTAAGAGGCTTTGCTTGTTTTTCTGTGTGTACCTGTGTTTGTGTATAGAAGGGTTTCGACCCGCAACGTTGCCTATTTCCTTCGCTCCATAGATGCTGCTGCACCCACTGAGTTTCTCCAGCATTTTTTTGTACCTTATATGTGTGTGTGTGTGTGTGTGTGTGTGTGTGTGTGTGTGTGTGTGTTTATTTGTATGTATGCATATATACACACACTGAACTTTTTTTTCTCTAGTTTATTATATTTACAGTGTACTATGTTTACATATTCTATTGTGCTGCTGCAACTAAAATGTCATTGTTCTATCGGCGACATATGACAATAAAACACTCTTGACTCGTTTAGAAAGGCACATGGCGTGCAGAGATTGCCTGCATGTGGATCATATGCAGGTAGATTATATCAGTTTAACTTGGCATCATGTGCTGTACTGTTCTGTGTTCTCATTTTTTATCCCCATTCTTCTCCCCCTCAAACATAATGGTGTTCACCTTTCACCACCCCTTTCCCCCCAAACACTGTTTCTCAGCTTCTCAGATCAATGATGCTCCTGACCTTCCTAATTCCATCCTAATTACTACCACCCTCATGCTGAGTTCCAATGCCATCCCCCTTCCCCAGTTATGTCCAGCTGGGATAACGCTGACCATCACATGCCATGTTTTGTTCATTTACAGTTGTGTGTAACAATACATCCAAATTCTTTAATTTTCCAACTTTTATCTGTTTTTCACAATTAAAAAAATATTTCTATTAGCATTGGCTTTGCTAAAATGTTGTACACTTGTACACTTATCTGCCACTTCCTTGCCCAAATCTGCCCATATTCCATTTCAGATTTTTTTTTAAAGCATATGTTTTCAGTTGCCCATTTAGGTTTATGCCATCAGTAAACTAGGATTCACAAATCTCTTGTTAAATGACACCGTAACCTCTTATAATCCTGTTATGTGTGTTCCACTGTTCTACTTGCAGTGCATGAATTAATTTGCTGTTTCAATTAACATACCACTGAAATATAACATGACCCTGATGGAAGAAACAATGATAAATATTCTTTTGCTGGAAGCCCCATTGAAACACATTCAGTTGGATATTCATAATTATCGAAGTAGCACAAAAAATACCCTGTGATTGGGAAAATGAATGTTTTGTACACACAGTGTCTTTAATATGTCTGAGAAATATGAAATATGGCTTTCAAAAGAGTGTGGCTTGTACTCTCTTGAATACAGAGGGCTCATCAACAGAATTTGTAAATGTGATGGAACTTTTTGAGTTTTTGCTGTTTTGTCTGTATGAACTTTGTCAGTGTTACCCAGATACTATCAGATCATTGTGTTTGTATTGTTACCCATGCAGCATTTACGTCAGTGGAGTGCATGTACAGTAATAACAATTGATGGCTTAGAAACAAGCAGCTTTAAGAGGGCATATCAGCCAAATGAAACGCTTCTTGTTAGGCATTGAAAATGCAAGGGGTAAACACTTTAACTCTTTTACAGTGCCAAATAGCCACCTGTTTTTCAATTCCAGGCAAAAGTTTGTTTGGAATCAACTTTTAGCATGATACTTATAGTGCATTATGATTTTCTTCATTATCAGACCCGGAAATGTGCTTGAAGGCTCCCAGGGGGAAGCTGAACGGAATTGTTTAAACAGCATAATTGATGTTTAACCAATGCAAATAATTTTACTTAAGAACAACAGGAAGCATTTAATATTTTTTCATGCAGAGTGGCACACAGTAAAACATTCATAAAGCCGTGCAGAATATTAAAAATTGAATTATCTGAATGTCAAGAGTCTTATAATTAAAAATTAAGAATTGGCAAAATTAACTGGCTTTGCTGCGTATTTGCTAATATTTGGTTTCCAGTTTATATTTTGCACATTTTTTTAAAGATGCAGAGGCAATGAAATGGAAGCCTGCTGAAAGAATGACAGTGGGCGAAAATTAATTGATGGGATTTCGAAAAACCCTTTTCTAGCTCTTTGGATAATGGGTCAATCTCCCCTTTTAGAGACCGCCTCTTGTCCTGTCCATGTCAGCCAAATGATCACAAAACATTGAAAGCTAGTGATGAAGTGTCATGGCACTTGAAAATGAAAAGCCTAAATTGATGGTGTTTGCAATGACACTAATTGGCATGTGAGGCTTGGTAAATGGCCTAATTAAATTTGTGTACCCACAGCTAAACCTGGATTTTTTTCCTTGAAATCATTTGTCAAGTTTCAAACATTTTTTTCAATAGCTTATAAAAGTAAAGTTCAGGCACAATGAACTATAGTGGGAATGACATCATGTGCTTTATATTGATTCTACCAAGTTGATAAAGTAGTTAGTGGTATTTCTCACTTACTGGCAAAAGCCCAACAAACTGCATCATTCCAGATTTTGTTTGGTGTTCCTATTACAAAGAAAGAGTTGTTTTCATTGTTAAAATCTATCAAATAGAAGGTTATATTCCTAACTGTGCAAAATCTAATATCAGCGGTAGTATAGTGTAAAAAATGCTTTACAAATCCACATGTTTTTATTGATCTGGTCCTCAGGTGGTGATTGTTGTTGCCTCTGTCCACCAGTCATTCAGGCAGTGTTTCTAGTTCCCAATTTCCATGGAATGTTTGCCAGAGGTAGCTTCAGAATGCTAGTGACTTAAGGGCCTGTCCCACTTGGCCGTCATTTACGCGACAGGCCGGTGACGCGCGATGGTCGCGTGCGTCATCATGCGTCCACACAACCGTCTGGAGCGCGTGACGTCATTTGAAGATAGACATAAAATGCAGGAGTAACTCGGCGGGACAGGCAGCATCTCTGGAGAGAAGGAATGGATGATGTTTCGGGTCGAGACTCTTCTTCAGTCTAAAGAAGGGTCTCGACCCGAAACGTCACCCATTGCTTCTCTCCAGAGATGCTGCCGGTCCTGCTGAGTTACTCCTGCATTTTGTGTCTATCTCCAATCGTCTTGGCCCCGCTCTGGGAGTAGTGGGGGCGGATCCGGATCCGGATCCGCAACGGCCGTGAGCCCCAGGCTGAGCTCGGCGATCGTTTGCCTGCTTCTGCTGCTGGTGGATGTGAGATGTTGCGCCGCGCCAGGGTCTTGGGCCTGTCCCACTTTGGCCGTCAGTTACGTGACAGGCCGGTTGCTCGTGAAGATTTCGTGCAGGACGTAGTCCACACTCCTCCACACCACTCCATGCGCCCGTCCCACGCTACCCACGCGCTAGCAGGTCGCGTAAATGGCGTGCGAATGACGGCCAATGGGACAGGCCCTATAGACTGGCTTTATACAATAATTCAGCTGCTATTCCTTATCCCAACATTTTATATTAATCAGCCTGAAGAAGAATCCTGAACCAAAAGGGTCGCCTAAACATGTTCTCCCGAAATGATGCCTGGCCTGCTGAGTTACTCCAGCACTTTGTGTCTTTTTTGCCTTCCAGATCTTGATTCTCTTACCATGGGGAAAAGACTGTGCATTCACCTTATCTATTTCCCTCGTGGTTTTATAGAGCTCTGTAAGAACACCCTTTCTGCTTTCTGAGCTCTAGCGACTAACATCCTAGCCTGCCCAAACTTTCCCTATGACTCAGGCTCTCAGGTCCAGGCAACATCCTCGTAAATCTTCTCTGCCCCCTTCCCAGGTTAATCTTTCATGTAGCAGGATGGCCAAAAGGGAACACAATATTCCAAAAACGACCTCTTGTACAACTGTAAAATAATATCCCAATTCCCTGACTGATGAAGGCCAACACGTCAAAAGCCTTCTTCACCACCCTAACTACCTGCAATGTTACTTACAGAGAACTATGTACTTGTACTCCTAGATACGGTTGCTCTACAGCATTCCCCTGGCCCCTACTGTTCACTGTGAAGTTCTAAGTGTCAATGTTCCTGCTTATAATAATTTCTGGAAACTAGCAGAAACAAGTAGAGAGGTAGTTTGAAACCGTAGCTTTGTGCTTGTTGATGTTAAATATTCAAGTTGATTTATTGCCATTCTAACACTTTGTGAGTCAATTGTAACATAATATCACAGTAGCTGCAGGGAGGGTTAGTTCTTAGTCTAACAGCACAATTGCAAACATGGTGGACTTGATTCATTTTCCATTAAATAGCAGTGGCCGAGACACTGTGTTGACTTGGATCAGTGGAGATGAGCCTCACGTGGGTGGCTTCTGTCTTTTCAATAGAATGTTGGATTTTCATGAACTGCATTTAGGTGAGAAATGCTAGACAAAGTAAAGTAAAATGTGCAATTTTTTGATTCTCTTTAAGAAACAATTTAAGAAGCGTTTTGGAAAAAATTAGACTGGGACATAGATAGGACAGGTTTGGAGGAATATGGTGCAGGCAGGTGTAGATGGGACATGTTAGTCACTGTGGGCAAGTTGGGCTGAAGGGCCTTCTTTCACACTATGACTATGACGTGAATGCTGGCCAGGCATGATATTAAATGGTTGATCATTTAATGTCTGAAGAAGGATCTCGACCCGAAACATCACCTATTCCTTTGCTCCATAGATGCTGCCTCACCCGCTGAGTTTCTCCAGCATTTTTGTCTACCTTAAATGATTGATGGTTTATTTTGTCCTGTGTTTCAGGAGAACACTGTGAAGTGAGTACCAGATCAGGCCGATGTGCACCCGGTGTCTGCAAGAACGGAGGGACGTGTATCAACCTGCTTGTTGGTGGCTTCAGGTGTGAATGCACATCCAGTGAATATGAGAGGCCCTACTGTGAGATGACAACGCGGAGCTTTCCTCCGCAGTCCTTTGTGACTTTCAAGGGTCTCCGGCAGAGGTTTCATTTCACCGTCTCCCTCATGTAAGTATGAGTGACTGGAGAGAAGCTCATGTCATTAACATTCCCAATGAAAGTGGCATGAGTTGAGGATTAAGAGTCTTGATCTTAAATTAGTGTAGCTGTCAGAGCTACAAAACCCTGTCATTATACTTGCACTTGGTTATTTACCAAAATGAGTCTGGTTAAAAACAGGGACTTTCCAGCTTGCAAGACAGCACTGCAGGGCAAGTAAAGGATTACTCATTGTTAACTAATACTGGAAAAAGGATTAAAAAGAAAAGACAAAAAGTGTCTCCAATGGGTGGCGCAGTGGTAGAGTTGCTGCCTTACAGTGCCACAGACCTAGGTTCGACCCTGACTACGGGTGTTGCCTGTATGGAGTTTGTACTTTCTCCCCATGACCGTGTGAGTTTTTTCCGTGATCTTCGGTTTCCTCCAACACTCCAAAGACATACAGGTTTGTAGGTGACCTTATATAGGCATATAAAATCATGAAGAGCATAGAGAAAGCCATAGTATTTTCACCAGACCAGGGGAGTATACATCTAGTGGGCTTAGGTTCATGGTGAGAGGGGAAAGATTTTAAAATTACATGCAGGGCAATTTTTTCATACAGAGTGGGGCCTGTAGTTTACTTTTTTAGTTTAGAGATACAGCGTGGAAACAGGCTCTTCACCCACTGAGTCCGCGTTGACCAGCGATCCCCGCAGATTAACACAAACCTGCACACACTAGGGACAATTTACATTTATACCAAGCCAATTAGCTGACAAACCTGTACGTCTTTGAAATGTGGGAGGAAACCGGAGATCTCGGAGAATGCCCACGCGGTCACGGGGAGAACGTACAAAGTCCATACAAGACAGCTGCCAGAGGGATTGGTAGAGGCAGGTACAATTACGACATTTCAAAGACACGGCATTTAAAGGACAATTGGGCAGGTTCGTGGATACGACAGATTTGGAGGAACATGGGCCTGAACAGGCGAGTGGGACCAGTTAGTTAAGCTACTTGGTCGGCATGGACGTTGGGCTGAAACGCCTTTTTGTGTGCTGTACACTCCATGAGTAAATCAGGAATTGTAAGCTGCTGTTGGCACAATATGATCAGATTGGTGATATGTTTCTGTTAAAAAAACTCTGCGATTTATTTGATTTTACATTTCACTCAGTCTGAATTGTATTCTTTCATTGGTTGGCCTGATTTTAAATGATAAGCTTGGCACTTTCCCAGGGAGCTACAAATTGTCTCGCTACTGGACAATGTCTCTCATTGCTCTACCTTGCACAAGAGTTACTTCTTGCATGTTAATGAATTGGGGAGCCCTGCATATAACAGGCAGATTGCTAGAATCCAAACACCTTTATTCTCCATTTATTTCATCTTGTCCCAGCCTTGGAGCCCTTCACAAAACCAGTTGGCATCTCTGCGGCAGCTACGCCTGGCACCCCAGTGTTTCCATGAAAGCACAAATAATTATTGCCCACATCCATCTCTGAGGAAAGTTGGCCAGTGCAGATATCACGGAATTAATGCAACAAAGACATCAGAAAAAATAAATCACAGTATTATGGCAAAACCATTTGGCAAGTATTTGGCTTTTGGATTGGCTACTGAGTAAAGGGCCTGTCCCACGTTGCAAGTTCACCCAAGAGCTCTCCCGAGTTAAAAAAAAATCAAACCCGTGGTACCTCATCACGAGTGTTTTTTTACTCTTGGAAAATTTTCACACTGTTGAAAAAACTTCACGAGTTTCCGCATTTCCCGAGTACCTGCCGTTAGTATTACGAGCCGCTACGAGACATCCACGAGCTCCGACGTACCCGTTACGTACATTGTACGTACTTACCACGAGTTTGATTTTATTTTAAACTCGGGAGAGCTCTTGGGTGAACTCGCATCGTGGGGCAGGCCCTTTAGGTTAATAGTCTTCTTGTAGAATGTGTGTTCTTGTGCTGGAATGGAGACAACCAGGCAGAGTACTCAAGGGCTTTGGAAATAAAATTGCAATTCTGAAATGTGTACAGAGAAATAGAAATGTGGAATATTTGACATATTGCCATAATTTTTCTTTAAACAATGCAAATTGCTAATTAGCTATGCATTTTGTTTTTGAAAACCTTAGTAGGATTTTTGTCTCTTTCAGCATCTTTTCTCAACCTGCTAATTGATTCAGTGCATGTGTGGATTCACTGTAGTAAATGATCCATGTGGCTCAGCAGCATAGTGCTGTAAGTGTGTTAAACACGTCCTCGTAATACGGATCACCTGTTTACTCAGTTGGCAGTTATTCCCAGTTATGCCTAAAGTTCTGTTCCTCCAGATTAATTCTGGCTTCCTGAATATATTGCATACTTTTTACAATACGTTTAATGAACTCAGTGTTGCACAATACTTGTCTACAATGCACTATGTGTACAAGGACATTCCCCAAACATTTCAAATATCCTTTGAATAATCCTTGCCATAATGACCTTACATTTCCTTTCTCCAATTATTCATTTACCCATGCATTCCTCTGTTCTGCTCTAGCGACATGTTATGTAATTACTCTCCCCCCCTAACTTTGTTCAGGCTCCTGCATCTGATTTTAAAATCCAAGACTGGACAAGCGGGATAAAGAACAATGAGAGTCATGACTAGAGTTGAGATTGAATTGTGTCATCTAAATATTACAGCACTGAGTGAGTGGGGAGCATTGGAAGAACAACTGATGGGGATATGTGTGAATGAATTCATTTTGGGATCTGGGCCCAGCATTTATGGCCCCTCCCTTAAATGGCCTTAAGAAGGTGATGGTGAGCCACCACCTTGAACTGCTGCTGTCCCACTGATAAGGTGCTATCGCAGTGCTGTTGGACAGAAGGTTTAAGGATTTGGATCCAGCCGCGATTAAGGACCTGTAGTAAACTTCCACGTGATCTGTTGTGTAACTTGCAGCAGGACAAACAAGTGGCGGTGTTGCTAGGCAACTGCTATTCTTGCCTTTCATGGTGCTTAAGGTCATTGGTTTAAGAGATGTTGTTGAAGTAGCCTGGGTGAGAACGATTTGGATGTAAATGTAGGAGCATGGTTAGTTAGTTTGCAGATGACACTAAAATTGGTGGTATAGTGGACAGTGAAGAAGGTTATCAATGATTACAATGGGATTTTTGATTTGGTGGGCAAATGGGCCAAGGAATGGCAGACACAAGAAACTGCAGACTCTGTTTGATGCAGATAAGAGTTTAATTCAGAGAAATGCAACGTATTGCATTTTGGTAGGACAAACCAGGGTAGGACTCTTACAGTAAATGAAAGGGCTCTGGGCACAGTTGTAGAACAGAGGAACTTTGGATGCAGGTACATAATTTCATGAAGGTGGTGACACAGGTAAACATGGTGGTGAAGAAGGCATTCTTCACATCTGTCAGTGTATTGAGTACAGGAGTTTGGATATCATGTTACAGCTATAGAAAATATGGTAAGCCAAATTTGGAGTACTTTGTACAGTTCTGGTTGTCCTACTTACAAAGAATGTCATTAAACAGAAAAGGATGCAAGGATGTTACTGGGACTGGAGATTTTGCATTATAAGCAGAGGTTGGATAGGCCAGGTCTTTTCTCTCTGAAGCGCAGGGGCCTGAAGGTTGACCTTATAGAGGGTCATAGACAAAGCCTCAGGCAGCATCTCTGGAGAGAAGGAATGGATAATATTTCGGTTCTAGAACCTTCTTCAGACATGATACTTCAGTATCTGTATGAAGAAGGGTGTTGACCCGAAACATCACCCATTCTTTCTCTCCAGAGATGCTGTGTGTCCCGCTGAATGACTCCAGCATTTTGCGTCTATCTTTGGTTCAAAGCTTGTGCTGGAATGCAAAGGGTTTTGTTTCAGGCCACCTGATCCTAATTACCACTGTCATAACTAGTGATACTGAGTCTCTTTGGGGGATTGAAGCATCCGTCTTATAAGAATCCTTTCATTTCATGCCACTCATCCATCTCTGATACAAGGTGGCAACGGGGAAGGCTAAATGGAAACAGTGACTTTTAATTCTAGAGACTTGCCTAACTTCAAGGAGGCTAAATATTTTTAAACCCTTAAAAACCCTCCTGCTAATCGAGCTTAAATAGATTGTTTATACAAGAGCAGTTTAAAGAAGAGCTCTGTGCTGCTTCTGGCTAGACCTGAGGAGCTTCCTCTGTCAGTCTCTGCCAATCCCATATACAGCTCCTTGATTTCTTAAATAACTGGAAATATAAATCTAGACAAGAGCACATTAACGATAAGTCCAGCCGTTGCCACTGTGAGCATGAAGTTGTCAAACTGTGTATTGCTTTTCATTGTATTTATCGCTGATTATCAAGTTCACAGTGTTTGTACGTGAACATTTTCAAAGTTCTGCTTATCATAAAAATAATATGTAAAATCCTGGATGTAGAATAGGATTTCTGATAAGATTGTTTTTTGTACCAATTCTGACCTCACAATGACATTTTAAAATGTTGATTCTATTACTGGGTCTGCTGCAGGTTTTTTTCATCATTATTTAGTGTAGTTTTGTGATTCTTGGTAAAGCCGCCACTTAGAATTGGATAGGACCATAGACTATAGACATTAGACAATAGGTGCAGGAGGAGGCCATTCGGCCCTTCGAGCCAGCACCGCCATTCAATGTGATCATGGCTGATCATCCCCAATCAGTACCCCGTTCCTGCCTTCTCCCCATATCCCCTGACTCCGCTATCTTTAAGAGCCCTATCTAGCTCTCTCTTGAAATTATCCAGAGAACCAGCCTCCACCACCCTCTGAGGCAGAGAATTCCACAGACTCACAACTCTCTGTGTGAAAAAGTGTTTCATCTTGTTCAAAATAGCTTATTCTTAAACTGTGGCCCCTGGTTCTGGACTCTCCCAACATCAGGAACATGTTTCCTGCCTCTAGCATGTCCAAGCCCTTGATAATTTTCATCCTGCCAAATTTCCAATGGAATTAGGGTCATAGAGTCACACAGCGTGGAAAGAGACCCTTCAGACAAACTTGCCCACACCAACCAACATGTCCCATCTATACTAGACCCATCTGCCTGCATTTGGCCCTTATCCCTCTGAACCTATCCTATCAAGTGCCTATCTAAAAGCCTAATTAATGCCACATTTATATCTGCCTTCACCATCACCCTTTGCAGCAGGTTCCAGGCACCGAGTCCGTGTTAAAAAAACCTACGGATTGTACTTTAAACTTTCCCCCTTTCATCATAAAGCTATGCCCTCTATTTGTGGCATTTCTACCCTGGTAAAATAGGTTCTAACTGTCTACTCTATAATAGAGTATCATGAAGCCTCTCGTAATTTTATATACTGCTACCAGGTCTCCCCTCAACCAGGGATGTTCCAGTGAAAGATATCCAAGTTTGTCCACCTCTGTTTATTGGTAGTACTCTCTAATCCAGGCAGCATTCTGGTATACCTCTTCTGCACTCTCTACAAAACCTCCACATCCTTCCTGTAATGGAGTGACCAGAACTGCACACAATATTCCACAATCAAATTCCTTCAAGCTGCAACATGGCTTCCTGATTCTTGGAGTCACATTGCTTCTACATGGGAATTCATTGCCTCAATGGATGAAGGCAAGCATATCATACACCTTTACCACTCTGTCTACTTGTGTTGCCACTTTTAAGGAGCTTTGGACTTGGACCCATCTGTGCTTCAATGTTGTTAAGCGTCTTGCCATTAACTGTATACTTTCCGCTAACATTTGTCCTCCCAAAGTGTCCCCTCACATTTGCTCAGATTAAACTCCATCTGCCATTTATGCACCTATTTCTGTAGCTGATCTATATCCCACCATATACTTTAACACCACTCCTCACTGTCTGCAATTCCACAAATGCTGGTGTTGTCTGCAAACTTACTAATCAACTGTAGCCATTTCTAGTTTGCATTTCTCCAGTTGTACCTTGGATGAGTCCACATGTTTCTGCGAATGTTACCAGGCACAGGAGTGGGATTCAGAGGCAGCACGTCTCTACTGTTTACATTAGTGAAGATGCTTCATAGATGCCCAAGCTGGGAGTTAGGATGACAGAGAGGCATAATCCTCTCTGGCAGAGGCAAGTCAGTCTGATGGTATCCTAACAAGAATTTCCTTCTGGAATTTCTGCAATGTTGGGACGTTATTACTTTTACTTGTATCAATCATAATCATACTTCATTAGACAAGTATGTTTTGCAAATGTGAGGAATTTGATTTGCCATACAGTCATACCAATAAAAAGCAACAAAACAAACAAAATATATTTTAACATAAACATCCACCACAGTGACTCCTCCACATTCCTCGCTGTGATGGAAGGCGAAAAAAAAATTAGATTTGGATAGCATTAAAAGCCTTTGGTGGGATTTGTAGCATTGAGGCCCATATTGGCCAAATAAGTGTATTTCATCCAGGGGTTTGGTAGGGGCCTCTATCGGCCTGGCATATCTACATCGTTGTGCAACTGATAGAAGATCAACTTAATTGAATTTGAAGAGACAGATCGTAATGAAGATATAATTTGCTTCTTCCTCCAAATTCTCAATAAATTTATGAAATGAAAATACAATCAAATCGTCTTGTGTCAATGCATGAATTTACATTTCCAACTAAATGTAAAAGCCAATATTCCATTTGATGGTTGGTTACGTTAAAAAATACTGTTTATGCAATTGGCAGAAAACATCAGGAATGATTTGTTTCTAGTTGCTCCTGCATGCCTTGTTAATTGGCAATACATTTTTCTCATTCTCCCTCTGCTGCAGGTTTGCAACAAAGGAAGGAAACGCTTTGCTACTTTATAATGGACGTTTTAATGAGAAACATGATTTCATTGCACTGGAGATCATTGAGGAACAAATCCAGCTGACGTTCTCAGCAGGTAAGTTAGCAATTATAATTTCTTGAAAACGTGAAATTGGTCATTAAGGATTTGTGTTTGCCAAAGTGAACATTGTTGAGCAGCATGCAGTTTGATGCTTTATTCCAGCATAACTAACCATAGAAAATCGAATGTATAACTTGAGCTGGATGTTCATTATAGAATCATTATGGCATAGTTAGAGGTCATTTGATTCATCAGGCCACCTTGTCTTTTCTTGTGGCTGTGCCGATTATTTTCCCTCTGGCTTATCTAATTCTTTACTGAAATCCCCAAAACGTCAATAAAATATATACCCAGTTCCAGATCTGTTCCACTGGCAACACACTTGATCAAGACCAGTTTTATGTTGACTTACCTGGTTAGGCTTTCAGTACTTGGTGGTTTTTTAGAAGGAGAAACTTTAAATCGCTGCGTGAAGCACCCACCTAATCTGAATGGTGAAAAATGTTTTAATTGCAAAACTGCGTCAGTTAAAAGTCTTTGCAGCAGATAGAATTTTAAAATATAAATGCCTTATGCATAGCTCCACTGAGCAGGTTTACAAAGTTAAGAACTGCACACAGACTTGACATGTTACAAGCCTTGAGTTGATCATTTCATGAGTCTGATAACAGATGTGCTACATCTCAGTCCATTTGTGCTTCGATTCGTACCAACTGTTAGAATCTAAAGAAATTTCACCTGGTTTCACTTAATTTCAGAACTGCTGTGTTTCTCAGAGCATTTCTGCATTGTATCCATATAATCAAGTTGCTTTATGTCCATCTTTCACTAGGTCTCATTCTTCCCCACTTCCTTAATTGCAAGACTTTTGAATATAAAAAGGCCTGGTGAAATAGACAAGGAACTGCAGATAATGGAATCTTGAGTAAAACACAAAGTGCTGGGGTAACTCAGCGGGTCAGGCAGCACCTGTGAAGGGAATGGACAGGTGACTTTTTGGTCGGGACCCTTCAGTAAACTGATTGTAGTGGGGGAGAGAAAGCTGGAAAAGAGATGGGGTGGGATGCAAGTGTCAGGGGAGGAGGGGTTGGTTGGCAGATGGATGGAGAAAGTGATAAAGCTGAAAATGAAAGGGAGCAAAGGGTGTCAGAGAAGGAGGGAAAGAAAAATGAAATGTAAAGCTGGGGGGGTGGTCTAGATTGAAGGAGACAGTTGTTTAGTTTAGTTTAGAGATACAACGAGGAAACAGGCCCTTCGGCCCCTTCGGTTCCGCACTGACAAGCGATCCCCGCATATTAAGACTATCCTACGCACACTAGGAACAATTTTTACATTTACCAAGCCAATTTACCTACATACCTGTACGTCTTTGGAGCATGGAAGGAAACCAAAGATCTTGGAGAAAACCCACTCAGGTCAGGGGGAGAACATACAAACTCCCTACTGACAGCACTCGTAGTCTGGATCGAACCCGGGTACTGCAAGCGCTGTAAGACAGCAACTCTACCGCTGCGCCACCGGGCCGCCCTTATTAGTGGTGGGTGGGGTGAAATGGGTGCAGATCAGAGTGGGTGAGAGGCGGAACAAAGGAAAGAGAGAGTGAGGGGGCTGTTGAGTTGTAAGCTATCCAAGCTTAGCCTCATTCTGGCAATGGAGAGGCCCAGGACCGAGAGGTTGATATGGGAATGGGAAGTGGAGTTAAAAGGTTAGTAGCTGAGAGAGTCAGCAGGCCTTGACGTACCGAACACAAGTGTTCAGTGATATGGTTACTTAGCTTACACGGTCTCACTGTTGTAAAGGAGGCCACATCAGGAGCACCGAATGCACTGAACAACAAAGTTTGAAGAGGTGCATGTGAGCCTCTGTCAAAACCTGATGCACCTGTCTTTCCCTCAGATGTTTAACAGGTTGCAAACTTTACTTACTACCCAGGCCAGTTTAGTTTAGAGATGCAGTGCGGAAACTGCCCTTTGGCCCACCTAGTCCATTCCGGCCGGCGATCACCCCCTACACTAGCACTATCCTACACAAACCAGGGACAATTTACAATTTTACGAAACCAAATTAACCGTTGGAGTGTGGAAGGAAACCGTAGCACCCGGAGAAAACCCACACAGGTCAAGGGGAGAACTTACAAACTCCGTACAGACTGTGGAGTCTGGATTGAACCCAGGTCTCTGGTGCTGTAAGGCAGCAACTCTACTGTTGCGCCACCGTGCCACAGTTATGGAGGGAATAAATATCCACGTGCAAAGTGCACCTTCTGTTCACAGAACAATATTCCTGGAGTTTAAAGAATATCTGCAGCTTATAATTTCAGATCTTCTCGCCAAAGCATTGCACTTTCGGCAACCATGGAAGTAGAAAATAACCGTGGGAAGAAATCCCTTCAGACTGAAATGAACTTGAGAATCAGATTGAGCTAAAAATATTCATTCACTTCTGTAAAATAATTCCATATATGGATCAATAGCATGGAGCGCTTAGTGGGAATTTGAACTTTAGAAGGGGTTCAAAGGCACAATTAAATTATTACAATCGTAAAGTGTTTTTTAAGAACTCAGAGGTCAGTAATGTAATCAAAATAACACTGTTTTTCATCATTCATTCATAATACAATTTGGCTGCATTAATAAACTCACATTTCTCAGTAACAGTAAGTGGTTCATGTACATGTGTGCTTATTACCTCCCTCCCTCAGGGCTTGTATTACAGATTTGCAGTGGATAACTTAAAACAAAGAGTGTGCGTTTTTTTTCTTGCAACTGCACCCTTTCCCATAGCCTAATAAGTTTATCCAGGCAGAAAATGATGAGAAGCATCTGTTCTCACATGGAGACATTATTTTTATAATTTTGAATCAGTTTAATATTTTTCAGCATCATTCACATTCTTGTTCTCTTGGTCTTATCAAACCGTTTCAACTGTATCATGTGTTCCTCACCCTTTGGGTGCAGGCTGGGGAGGAGAGTAGAACATCTTCCACACCCTCCACTAATGCTGTTTGTGCTGCTTTTTAATTATATGCCCCTTGAAACAATTTATTCCAAGGACACGACCTAACAACTGCAGTGTTGTACCTGGCGTCAATGCCATTTGGTGATATCATGTTGGCTGCAAATCCCTCCTCCCTCCTATTCACAATTCTATCTGCCTATCCCAACTTTTGTTTTAAAATGTTACTTTAAATCAAATAATCTAAGCAGTGCTTTCTATATGACGGTACACACTGGTACAGCCCTAAAAAGTTATATGCAAACCGGCACCTTTTTTCCACAAGGAAAAGCACAAAATAATCTAAGTAATATCTTTTCAGTGTAAATCCCAAGGGATTATGTATACACAGAAATTTGACCTGCGGAATCGTATCTTATAACTATTAAAACTCTGATCTTGGATGTGTGTGTATTTATTTGTGTCTGTGTGTGTGTGTGTGTATTTATTTAGTGTGTGTGTGTGTGTGTGTGTGTATTTATTTGTGTGTGTGTGTGTGTGTGTGTATTTATTTGTGTGCTGTTTGTCTGTGATTCACATCTCCTTGAAAATACAACGAGCTAACGGTAACATTTTTACATATTCCAATAGAGATTTACGCCATGATGTCAAAAATAGCCTTATCTGAAAATTTGATTAATTATTTCATGAATTATTTATTAAAATTCTTCACGAATCTGAAATAATTTATAAAGTTAACGAGCTGATGACATCACTATGGCTCTGCTCGTCACAGCCCGCTGCGCACTGATTTCAACGTGCAGCCTGCAGGGCACTGTTTTCCACACGCTGCGAGTTACGTCTGGCCGTCCGCCCAGGCCTGCCCCACCCTCCGCCCAGCTGCCCCCCCCGGGCTCTGGATTGAAGCCGCTGAACACGCAGTCATTTGGTTGGGCTTCCGAGGGCTTCCAAGCGCTCCCGAGGCCCGCCGCCCGCCCACCGAGTTCAAATCCGCCCTCTCCCTCTCTCTCCCCCCTTCCCCTTCCTCTCCCACTCCCCCTCCACCTCCCACTCCCCCTTCCTCTCCCCCTCCTCTCCCCCTCCCCCCTCCTCTCCCCCTCCTAATATTGAGATAATATCAAAGGGGGGGGTTAGTGTGTGTGTGGTAGGGGAGTGGATAGTGTGTGTGTGACGCCGCAGGCCGCCCCCCCCCCCCCACCCCTCCACAGCCGCGTGTAGAGGGGACGGGACCCAACGGGTCCCCCTTGGTCTAGTAACTATTAAAAGTCTGATCTGGGGTGTGTGTGTGTGTGTTTGTGTGTGATGTTCGTATGCGTTTCACATTTCCTCGAAAACACGACGCTCTAATGGTGAAAGTTTTACATATTCCAATTGAGATTTACGCCATGATGTCAAAAAATGCCATCTGAAAATTTGATGCATTATTTCACGAGTTATTTATGAAAATGGTCAAAAGTTTCAAATAACTTGGAAAATAAACGAGATGGTCTTGCTGATGACGTCACAATGGTTCTGCTCCTCGCGGCCGCGGCCTGCTGCCCGATGTTCCATGCGCAGTGAGTGACGTCACCCCCTCCCCCTACCTCCCCCCTCACTCCCTTCCCCCCCCCTTAGTTCTTCAAAAGACGGAGAATGAAACAGCAAGTGGGCTCTGTTCTGCAGCTTCCGAGCGCTTCTGATGGCTTTCGAGCTCACGAGCACTCACGAGCTTCCTAGCTTACTTTTCAAGAACTTTCTCGTCGCGGTCTGCTGCGCTATGTTCCACGCACAGCGAGTGACGTCACCCCCCTCCTCCTCACCCCCCCTTCTTGAAAGGACGCTGAAAGAACGAGCAAGTGGGCTCTGTACTGCTGCTTCCGAGCGCCTCCGTGGGCTCACGAGGACTCACGAGCGCTTCCGATGCCACGAGCGTTCACGAGCAGTCCCAAGCTTCCGGGACTGCTTTTCTAGAACTTTCTCAATGGTCATTACCCCCTCCCTCTACCCCCCCCCCTCTCTACCCCCTTCCTCTCTGCCTCCCTCCCTTTCTGACCCCCCTCCCTCTCTGTCCCCCCCCTCCCTCTCTGCCCCCCTTCCCTTTCAGCCCCCCTTCCCTCTCTGTCCCTTCCCTCTCTGTCCCTTCCCTCTCTGCCCCCCCCCCCCCCTCTCTGGTGGAGTATTGGGTTCAGGAGTCAGCCCTCCCCTGTGACGCCGCGACCCCCCCACCCCTCAATCACTACCCCCCTCCCGCTCTACCCCCTCCCCCTCCCTCCCTCCCTCCCTCTCTACCCCCAACATCCTCTCCCTCTCTACCCCCCCCCCCCCCCAAGCTGCGCCTGCGCAGTTGGGAGTCATGCATGAGTGGATATGGCGGGAATGGGGTAAAAGGAGCAAAATGAATAATATTAATATGATATCAAGGGGGGGTTAGTGTGTGTGTGACGCCGAAGGCCGCCCCCCCCCCCACCCCCCACCCCCCTGCAACCACGCGTTGAGGGGACGGGACCCGACGGGTCCCACTTGGTCTAGTCATAATTAAAATTTAGAACTGTGCATTACATTTGTTTGACGACTTTCACGATTGCAATAATACTGCAAAAGAAAGAGGATTCCAATTGAATTTGGCGACACGAGGACCTGCAGATGCTGTAACTCAGCGGGTCAGGCAGCATCTCGGGATGAAATAGACAGGCAACATTTCAGGTCAGAACCTTCTTCAGTCTGAAACATTGCACGTCCATTCACTCCAAAGTGTTGGAGTAACTCAAGCGGTTAGGTAGCGTTTGACCTAACTGCTTGAATTACTCCAGCACTTTGTGCTTTTCTTCAAATTAAATTTGTCTGGTAACCTGATTAACTTCAGAAAATGCACTTGTTTTTTTGGTCAAATAAATTTCTAACTGAAATGTTTCTGATTCCCCAGTCACCAGATACCTGCTCCTTATAATCTTTTCATCTGTCAGATATTCAAATGGAGCACAGGCTTCACTGCCATTCCAGCTGTGCTCTGCAATTGTCATCAAGACATTGAAGTAGGTGTTACTGCTGCACCTCGTCCACTTTTTTTATGATCTGCTTCAACAGTACCACTTGATTAATCTTCATATGTGGGTTGTTTTAAGTTCATTTATAATTGCCCAACTGTTAAAGGATATGAACCAGATGCTATTATAGAAAAAGCCAGAGCAAGAGATTTTCTTACATACTTCAGATTACCCCAAATTTCATTCAAGACTTGACATTTATAGATAATTGTGATAGACTGCGCTGTTGTGTGTATCTGGTGGTCTGATATGAAGTATGCTGCATTCCAGTGAGAAACGCTACAGTGTTTGGAGTTAATGTTGGAGTTAGTGCGTCGATGATTTTAAATTTGCACATTTTGTTTAGTTTTAAGGGAATATAAAATTTTAAAACAAGGCTAATTGAAGGAGCAGTTCCTCTCTGTGTATGCACCTCCTGACTAAAGGCACCCTAATCTTCTGGCAATTTAACACATTAGCAGGTTTGATCCCATCCATGAACTTTTAGATCCCATCCATGAACTAATTAAATGTCCCAATATTGACTTAAAAGTTAAGGCAATGGTACACATTATGTACACAAAAAAAACAGATTATGTTTTAAATTTTTTTAAAGGTCTGTTGTCTGCTGTTAAAATCCTCAACCAAAAGTAAATCTACAAGAAGATTGCAGAAGTTAGAAAGTCCAACCACATCTAGCTCTTCAACACCAGGCAACTGTTTGTCTTTCTAAGTGCTAACGACAGCATGGTGGTACACATAGTTAGTGCTGCACGCTCAGCTTCAGGCACCTGGGTTTGATCCTGATTTAGGACATTGTCCATGTGGCATTTTCATTTTCTGTCACTGCATGATTTCTCTTGGGGTGCTCTAGTTTTCTCTGACAAGGAAAAAAAAATTTGGGCCTTCTGTAAATAGCCTATCAGTATAGGTTAATGCTTAAAAAAATAAAAGGGAATAGACATGTTAATTAATAAGAAATTAATAAAAACAAAAAATACAAGGAACACTCAGCAAGTTCCCGATGTTGGGGGAGTCCAGAACCAGAGGCCACAGTTTCAGAATAAGGGGTAAGCCATTTAGAACAGAGACGAGGAAACACTTTTTCTCACAGAGAGTTGTGAGTGTGGAATTCTCTGCCTCAGAGGGCGGTGGAGGCCAGTTCTCTGGATACTTTCAAGAGAGAGCTAGATAAGGCTCTTAAAGATAGCGGAGTCAGGGGATATGGGGAGAAGGCAGGAACGGGGGACTGATTGGGGATGATCAGCCATGATCACATTGAATGGCGGTGTTGGCTCAAAGGGCCGAATGGCCTGCTCCTGCACCTATTGTCTATTGTCTTTTGACAAGCAATATCCGTGGAAAGAACAGCAGGGTTAATGTTTTGGGTGTAAGACCCTGCACTAGCACTGAGACTCATCAGAGATCAAGCTGAGATAGTCTGGTTATTTAGAGAGAGCGATAGGAAATGGAATTTACTCAAAAGCAGCTTCAACACGTGGTCGTGACTTGAAACACTAACATAAAAACAGATACATAGAAAATAGGTGCAGGAGTAAGCCACTCGGACCTTCGAGCGAGCACCACCATTCAACATGATCATAGCTAATCATCCAAAATCAGTACCACGTTCCTGCTTTCTCCCCATATCCCTTGATTCCATTAGCCCCAAGAGCTATATCTAACTCTCTTTTGAAAGCATCCAGTGAATTGGTCTTCATTGCCTTCTGGGGCAGTGAATTCCACAGATTCACAACTCTCTGGGTGAATTTTTTTTCCTCATCTCTGTCCGAACACTACTATTCTTTCCAGAGATGTTGTCTGACCTGCTGACTGTTTCCAGCATTTCCTGTTTACTTTTCAGAATTCCTGCAATTTTCTTCATTTACCAAAAGCTTAACACCTGTAAATCCTGGGAAGGAATAGACAGTGTAGGAAAGTTTAATAGGAAGTTAGGAAAGCAAGTTGGAGATGTGGCGGGGGGGGGGGGGGGGGGGGGGGGGCTGCATTGGCAAATACAATCTAAATATGTTTTATAATGACATAACAGGATAAGAAAGGAAAGAGTGAAGCTAGTAAAGGATTCTGTGTGTGGAGCCAAAGGATCTGGGTAATGAATATTTTGTGACAGTCTTGGCAGAATAAGATCTAGAAAAGGCAAATATTAGATGAGATAAACATAGTAAAAGAGATAGTATTAAGATAATTAACCTATTTGAAAATGGATACAGGCCAGGCTTCAATGTAATTTATTTCGGGCTTTTAAAAGGGAGAAAAAGGCAGAGGTTTGGATTATTTATTTCTATCTCATGTGGTGACACAAATTATGCTACAGGACTGGATGGCAGCCAATGTGGAACTATTAAAGGAAGAGGGGATAAATTGAGTAATTGCATGCCAGTTAGTTTAACTTCAGTTGTGGCACTTTATTAGAATGCATTCTGAGCGACAGATTAAACCTTCATTAAAATAGGAAGATTAATTGGCGTTTGGTGTGGGAATGTTATATCTGACCAACCTAATTGAAGAAGCTATGAGGGTCAATAAAGACAGTGTATTTGATGTATGTGATTTTTAGCAAGGCCGTTGACGGGGTATCAATGACAATCTGACCTTTGAGATATAAGGGAAATTCAAGGCTGATTGGATCCACAATTTGCCAAATGGCAGGAAGCCTTGAGTATTGGTTGATGGATATTTTTGTGACTGGAAAGCTGTTACTTCTGGAATTTCACAGAGTTTATGACTTGTTCTCTTGCTTTTTGAAATATTTATTATTGACTTAGACCTGAGTGTAGAAAGCATGACAAAGAAGATTTTAGATAACGCAAAATGTTGGCCTTGTGATTGACAGTGAGGAAAGCTTGCATCAAGGTAATAGGGTCACCTAGGGTTAAAGAAGGCACATTGATATCAAAAGAGGTGTGATGAGATAAGGAAATATGCAAGATTGCAGTTGACTGAGAGGAGTGGAGGAACTGAAGAAGCTTGGTGTGTATGTCTGTGGAGCCTTAAAGGCGCAAACCTTAAAAAGCACACGGTAGAAAAGCTACAAAGTGCTGGAGGAACTCAACAGGTCAAGGAACTGTCCAAAAAACCTCAGGCTTCCTTATGAGTCACATGGTCTGCTTCTGTTGCTGTTTCCTTAGGATGTTACGACATTTAAAATGTTCTTGAATATCTGTTTGAAGGGCTATAACCCACCGGGCTGCAGACCAAATGCTGGAAGATTGACATAGGTTGGCTTACCCCTTTTCCACTAGCATGAACAGAATAGGCTGAATGCTTAACCTCTGAAGCGGATGTTTTGAGTGCACTACAAATGTTAATTGAAAATTGTAGTTTGCATGTAAAAGCTGCAGTTCATGGTCTCAAGGGAGATGTATGAAGAACTATGCATCACCAATACCATGAAATATCAGTCCTGACAAGGTGACTTGACCATGCAGGTTCTTGGGCTAATGTCCCAATGGATATATTTACACCTGGAAATGATTACTACTGTCTTAGATATTGGTTTAATGTGCAATTTGCAATGAGAAATTTCTACCTGAACCTACAGATCAATGTTGCATCACACTTGCAGGAGTGGGTGTCTTCAGTTTATATTGAACACTGTTTTGAAGTGTCAGCTTTTATTGGATCTCCGCCAGTCTATGAAGTTTTGTTCCGCTTTTGCCAAGTTTTTGCTTTCATAGGAAAAGTGTTACAGATGTACAGTTTTGTATAGTTGCAGCTCTATTAATGATCACTAGAGCCAGGATTTTGCCATCAATGCCTTTTCATGACTTTTTTGATGATTTCACCAGGATAATGCCTTTTTCATGCCTAAATCAGCCTTTTTTTTGCCGTTTTGCTAAAAGGTTGTGCTATTTTCTCTAGTTGTACCGTGATTACAATGACGTTTTCTATGTTAACACATTAATATTAATGTTATTATTAACGTGTTTACAAGAAAACTTCCACCACTGGGGCGAAACTGGGGGCGCCACCGTCGGTCATTCATTTGTTCGTACCGCTGTCCGCTGGTTCTGTCTTCTCCAAGATCTATTTAAGAAAGAACTGCAGATGCTGAAAAAATTGAAGGTGGACAAAAAATGTTGGAGAAACTTAGCGGGTGAGGCAGCATCTATGTAGAGAAGGAATAGGCGACATTTCGGGTCGAGACCCTTCTTCAGGCTGATGGGGGGGGGGGGCGGGAAAAAGAAAGGAAGAGGTGGAGACAGTAGGACTAAAAGGAGAGCTGGGAAGGGGAGGGGGAGGAGGGAGAAGACAAGGGTTATCTAAAATTAGAGAAGTCAATGTTGATACTGCTGGGGTGTAGACTACCCAAGCGAAATACCCAAGCTTGTCTCCTCAGTGCATTTACTGCTGGCTCCAGTCGCAAATCTGAGTTTTCGAGTGATCTGTGCAAGGTATTCAATGATGCTGGAATTCCACTGTGGAAATTGGAAAACAAACCTCTCAGAGGTGTTTTAGAGAAATACACAGAGGAACATATACCTAGCGAGTCATCATTATGGAAACATTATGTTGAAAGCAACTTCAACATCGTTGTGCAGAAAATTAGAGATGAAGTTGCATGCAACAAAATATGGATCTCAATAGATGAGACAATTGATGCTTTGGGGAGTTATGTTGCCAATGTGGTCATTGGTACACTGGAGGCAGGTCAGCCATCAAAGGAGTATTTGTTGACATCGGAAGTATTGGAGAAGTCAAACAGCTCAACTATTGCTCAGTTGTTTACATCTTCACTTGCTGTACTTTGGCCAGAAGGTATAAAACACGAGAATGTTCTTCTGTTTGTGACTTAAAGTTTTATTCCCCAAAATGTTGCATTTGACACGCTTAGCTCAAGGACTTCATAGAATTGCCAAGCACATATGTAGCTTGTTTCCAAATGTCGATCGCCTAGTTTCCAATGTCAAGAAAATCCTCCTCAAAACACAGTCACGTGTGCAGTTGTTCAAGGAAATGGCACCCGAGATTCCGCTACCTCCTCAGCCCGTTTTGACGAGGTGGGGTACATGGCTCTCTGCTGTACTCTATTATGCTGCAAATTTTGAAAAGATAAAATTAATCGTTAACTGTTTTGAAGAAGAAGAATCTGCTGCAGTCAGGATCGTCAGTGAAATCATGCAGATAAAGTCCCCCCACCGCGATCTTGTGTTTATTGATTCCAATTTTGCAAACTTCCCACAAGCTATCACTTCCCTTGAGAAATGTGGCAAAACATTAGTGAATAACCTGCACGTTTTCAACAAAGTAACTGACGATATTCAACAAAGTAATTGACGATATTCGTAAGGTTCCTGGTGATGTAGGTAAAGACATACAAGGAAATTGTGAGAGAGTGATTTTAGCCAACAAAGATCTTGAAGAAATAGAAAACATAGCTAAGGTTCTCAAAGGTAGTTGTAATGCACAAGATATCCACATGAATATAGAGTCTGTAGCTTGTTTCGGGTATGCACCAATGACCTCAGCTGAGGTAGAAAGAAGTTTTACACAACTGAAGCATATTCTGTCTGACAGACGGCATAGTTTAACACCAGATAATTTGAAAAAAATGCTAGTAATTATGTGCAACCAGGCCATTTAATGTAGTATACTTTTATATTATCATTTTTAACCATATTTTGGTGGTGGAAATAAATGACTTTCTATGCCTTTTTTGGTCAATAAATGCCTTTTTCGTGCCTTTTTTGTGATTTTATTATGCCTTTTTGCCTGCCTATTTCACTGTTTATAGTGCCTAAACATCCTGGCTCTAGTGATCACTGTTTTATTTTTCTAGTTGTGAATATGATTTTATGATACTTGATGTGTTCTAATGTCAAATATGGTCAACAATATGCCTGGTTTATTACATGATGTATCCAAAAGAAATTATTCAGATTTAATTATTTATGACATACATTACTTTTCGTTCAGTCACTCGGATAAACATTCGTATTTCTCTGACCGAAGACATTTTGCAGTCTTTTTTTTTAACCTCCTTAAAAAAAAAATTGTGGGACGCATTACTGCATGTCCAACAGACTGGATCGAAAGCTTAAATCTTGCTTGCTGAAACTTGATAGAGTAATTGAACTTGTTTCTATTGGAATATTGAGTTTGTTTTCCAGCAAATAGGCAAATAAGGCCAAACAGCAGACGAGAATGGCAAAGATTAGCCCAGGCAGGCCATGTGAAGAAAAACATTGAAAATAGATCTTTACCCTTCTCACCTGCGGTTTTTACCTTATTTGCCTGTTTCGTTGTCTGTTTCATTTGACATACTTGTTGACTGCTGATTCTGGGATTATGTGGGAGGGGTCAGGGGAAATCAGGTGATTCACATTGATGGGATGTTTACTGTTAAGTTAACAGTTGAACTTGTTCCTCAAGGAATGCAATACGGTTCCGTCTCCTCCCATCTCCCAGCTCGTCACAATGCAGGTGGTGGGGAAAATCCATCACCTTGGGCTTCTTCCGAAAGACTCAGCAATTTGCAATCTGCAAACCAGGGTCTGGAATGATAGTAGGATAAGATTAGATGGTAGGATTAGCAGGAAAATGCATCTTTTAATATAAAAATATGCGTGACTCTAGAGAAAGTACAGGAAAGTGTAAGTCAATATGTTAGTTGATTTTACATGCATGAAGACCAATCAATGTCACTGGACCAGAGGAAAATGCATTTCTGACCTGGAATTCCCTCCCCACTTAGTTGGAGCAGACCTTTGAGTGTCATTGCGGTTCTCAAAGCTGGCTCTGTATCAGTAGAGAGTAAGGTCAAGCCATTGTAAATGTTAAGTCCTGCCCACAGAAATGCTCTGATAGCCAGTAAAAGCACCCTGCCTATCGAGCTAGTTGTTGCCCAGCCAAACATGCAGAAACCGCTAAAGATTTATTTATTTTTAACTTAAAGAACTAATAAGAATAAAGGCACAAAACCAATAAAACTTACAACAATCAAGTACCTTAAATTATTTTGAAATTAGATATTACTTCTCTCATTCACACTTGTGCATGGAAATGAATGAACTGGCTGAACATGTGCAGGCTGCAGAACCGCTGGCATTAATCAGAAAAGGCTGGTCATCACCTATAATGCATGCTTTTCTAAGAATTCCCTCAGTCTGAAGTTGACTGCACTGATCAAAATATACCACTCGCTCGCGACTGGGTTTCTCCTGCATGAATCTTTTTCTTATTAGAATAATACGGTCATCATTGGATTTATCACAGGTACACAAAAAAGCTGGAGAAACTCAGCGGGTGCAGCAGCATCTATGGAGCGAAGGAAATAGGCAATGTTTCGGGCCGAAACCCTTCTTGGATTTATCACCTTTGGAGCAAGCTAAAGATGAACCAGTACACAAATTTTCCAAAAAAACAAGTAAAGATTACATGGGTGGAAAAGCCATTAAATTAACTGAAACATTTGGTCGGTTTCATTACAACTTTGTGATCCATAAAACTCCAGGAAACTTCACAGCGAGTGTTCAGGATAAAGGGGGGATCATTTTTCTATGTTTCACAGATGTGTTTCTTGGGTTAATGTATATTCTTGGCACTCTTTTAACCGAACTGTTGATATTTAACAGGTGAGTCCAGGACGACAGTGGCCCCCTTCGTACAAGGAGGAGTAAGTGATGGACATTGGCACTCCGTCCTGGTCCAGTACTACAATAAGGTAGGTGGCAAAATATCAGTTTGCTGCATGAAATTGTCACCCACATTTGAATGGGGTTTATAAAAGTATTGTGAAGTTTGGAAAATTGACATTTTATATGGGCTATAGTTGTTTACGATTTTTGAAGAAGAATTGACAATTATATAAATTTAACTGGGCAGCCTTGATGGCCCTTTCATTCCAATTGCTGTTTTCATTCTAAATGAAACGTGCTGTGCAGTTCTCAATTGTCACACTGTATTGTAAGCAGCCAACAAATGATCTTCCTTGCTGAAGGCAATCATAAGGATGGAAGTGACACTAGTTACATGGATAGGACAGGTTTGGAGGGATATGGACCAAGCGCAGGCAGATGGGACTAGTGTAGCTGGGATATAGTTGGCCGGTGTGGGCAAGTTGGGCCTCTATGACTCTATGACCCTCCAGTATGTTTGAGCCTGTAATCAGCCTGTGATACCTTTGTTTTCTGAAATAAACAGCAGCACAATGAGATAATTTAATTTTATATCAGGAAGCTCTGCCTATAGTTTTTCATCTATTTGGTCTGCTTGCTCTTCCTTTTTTGTGCATAATGACTCATGCTGGACTTAGGTATTGATTGAGCTTTAGTCTTACTCAAGTCAGCATTTTGATTTATGGGTCATTGCTACAATCACGTAACGGTCTCAGGTAATACATTTGATGCTCCATTTCTGTGCTTGTAGTGCAATTCTATCCTGTTATCTACTGTTGGGGCTTTCATGGCTTGCTTGAAATGCTGAACTGCAGCATTTCCAGCTCCAATGAAAGGTTGAGTTAGCTTAGTTCTGATACATCACTATAAACCCTACATTGCTGACTGAAAGAGGACCAACTATGGAGCAAAGGGTAATTTTAACTTTGTCGCAATGTAAAACGGGTTGTATTGCATTAGTTGTCCATTTTATGAACCACCGATTTCCTTACACGTCAAGATGGGAGGAACATATCTGATCATGGAATGATTTTATCATTCATGAAAGTGTATCTCCTATAATTTATTATTTGATAAGGACAATGAACAAACTCTCAATCCATGTCATAAAACAGAATGCTCATCAAAGAAACAAGTGGTTGTTAATTTACATTTCTGATTAATAATCCCATCAGATTCTGGGTCTCACAAAAAAAGGATTGTCATAAATCTTGTGTGTAAGTTGATTTTCTAAGAATATTTGGTAAGATCCAAAATGGAGTTGGGACATTGGTGATTATATTTATAAGTCTTCCCATACTAACATCAACCCGGGCCTCATTTAAGTTTGCTGTGTTGCCTCAGACACAGGACTGGCCTCTTCCTCTGACATTACACTTGATTCCTTCTTTATTCTCCTGCCGTTAGACCAAGCTTCTTAAACCTTGCAGCTGGGCAGCAGGTGTATTGTTTGCAACTTGACCAACTCTTGCTCACATTGACGGAGCACAGTTTGTGGAAAAATGTGCTTTCCTAAAATTGAAGTCTTCAAGATTTTAACTTGCATAGAATTGTACCATATATTTACAATTATGGTTTTGCAGTGAAATTTGTGCACGCGTGGGGCTGGCTAAAAATGCATTGATTTTATGTGTTATGCCAGACAGTAACTGATGAGATGCATAGGACGTCATCCATGTGTTGACTGGGTGACGTTCGTAGTCCCACTTAAATTTTACTCTGTGTTTATGGAGAAGAGTCTACATGTAGCCTCAGTGACCACTTGGGTTTACTCCAGGTGCTCTGATTCCATGCCACATCTCAAAGATGTGCTGGTTTGTTAATTGGTTATATGCTGAAGGCACTGATAACCTTGAGTCTCTTTGGGAGCGTGCAGAAGCCCAGCAAAGGTGTTGGGAAAAAGCACACCAACCACATCCCAAACTAATCCTACCACAACCAGAGAGCCGTGCTGAACTACTATCTATCTCTTTGGTGTCCCTTGGACTATCGTTGATCGGACTTTACTGGCTTTACCTTGCACTAAATGTTATCATGCACCCATTCACTCTAAATGGCTCGATTGTAATCATGTATTCTCTTTCTGCTGACTGGATAGCATGCAACAAAGGTTTTTCACTGTACCTCGGTACAGGTACCACGTGGCAATAAACTAAACTAAATTGAACTGAGCTTCACTCAGTTTTACTCAATCAACCTCCTCCTATACCAACTGCAGCAGATCCTATGCATTACATGTGTTTTTCATTAGCAACCTCAGAACTGTGGTGGAAATGATCACCTTGGCCCTGAGGACCAACCTGTGGTACTGCATAGCATCAGCTGACAGCACACACTAGGAATTATATGTGGCTGCCGCTGACTCTTCTTGTACTCTCTCCAAGACCAGGATTTCAAATGTGCTATACTGTACAAAGGTCTAATCATGTACAAAAAGGTAAATCCAACTTTCTGTACAAATGTCTGGATTAATAGTGATTTAAATAAACAGATTATTTGTAAAGCATGAACGGTGTTTACATACGAGAAGCACATTCAAGAGAACTATGTTTATGGAAAGTATCAGAGCAGACTGTTAGGGACAGAGAGGTTAGGAAAGGTTTGAAAGTCCACAGGTTAACTCAATCTTCCGTCGAAAAACACCATAACAACTCATGAGGGAAATGAAATGTCACTATTGTCAAGAGAACTATTGAATAATATTATGGGAGATGGAATTGTCGTTTTTATCTGCCAACTTGTCACCACTATTATTGTTCCAGCTTCAGACTTTAATACATGAGTTTTAGTGAGAAATATGACTGGGGAATTTAGAGCTTCCTGTTTGCGTGCAGCTCATTGGCTATTCTATTCAACACAAAGTGTAAAAGGTTTATGATCTGAGGTGCTGGCTTGAAAAGACAGGAAGGTAACACTGAGGCGGGATTTATGCTTTGTTTTTATTGAAAGCGTATATGAAAACAGTTGCTGGGTGATGAGTAGCACTGCAGTGAGCAGCCAAGACAAATCTGCAGTCTTTGAATCCGGAATATTATTCAAAGCAGTTAAGCTGTACGAGAGTTCAACAAACACACTGCTATCAAACTAGAACTAACTCTGGATTACATTCCATGTTGCGTATTCATATATTTGTAGAAGCTCGTGGTTGAAGCAGAAGACACCTATGCTTAGGAAAAATAATGCATGTAGGAACTTACATGTGAAAGTCTCAGTGGGGAAACTTGCTGGGATGCAGTCATAATAGAGCAACGGTCATGTGGTGGTTGATTCACTGGATGAGCAGAATAGAGGAACAGCAGTCTGAAAGCTTTTGGAGTTTTACTCTCTGAAGATAATGCTCCGCTTTCAATCTATAGTGAAAGGACATTTTTAGTATAATTATTCATCGCCAGAAAAAAATTGGAAAACTGGTATCAGCAATACTGACCATGAAGTTATCAAGTTGTCATTGAAATTCATTTTGCTTGTAAATATCCTGTAAGAAAGGAAATAAGAATTTAAATGTCGCCATCCGTCTCCGCCTCTTGCTGAGTATTTGATATTGGGTTTGATGATTTCATTTCAATCAGACAACAGATTGGGGCGGCTTGGTGGTGCAGCAGTGGTTGCTGCCTTACAGCCCATACAGCGCCTGAGACCCGGGTTTGATCCTGGCTGCAGGTGCTTGTCTGTACGGAGTTTGTACATTCTCCCCGTGACCACGTGGGTTTTCTCCAAGAACTTCGGTTTCCTCCCATACTCCAAAGACGTACAGGTTTGAAGGTTAAATGGCTTGGTATAAATGTAAAAATTGCCCCTAGTGTAGTATTAATGTGCGGGGATCGCTGGTCGGTACAGACTCTGTAGGCTGAAGGGCCTGTTTCCGCGCTGTATCTCTAAAACTAAAAAAAAAAAAAATGAAACAAAAATCCTGGTGACTTTATTGTTGCTGCTTTGTTATCAATAGAAGAGTAAATTGTACTGAGGTACAATGGTATATATCTCTAGGTATCTGATCATTCTTCATGCTGCACATGGAGGCATAGCCTTCAGCAGTCTCGTCCTACTCTCTACAATTCTGTCCTTAAACGTCTTCTGTCCTTAACATCCTCCAACCAGCTGGAACAAAACTCCCAGCATTTGCTCCATTGGTTACGCTCTGTCAAAATTATACATTCTCAGTAGATATTTAGGCAGACAGATGGATAGGGACGATTTAGAATAGAATGGACTAAATGCAGGCAAATGGGACTAGCCCAGAATGCCAACTTGGTCGACTTGGCAGGTTGGGCCGAAGCTGTATAGCTCTACGACTAATCCTTGAGAAAAGAATCTGAACTAATTGTAAATGAAGAAAACAGTTGATTGGACTATAGTGCCACTTGTGGAAGAAATATACTTCAATTTAAAATCACACGGTATAAATGTGTTGTGAATGCATTAGACGCATCAATTTTGCATATAGAACAATGGAATAAAAAATTCATTTATGCCACGTGCACATTACCGTTTCTAAAGCATTAGCTGTCTGCTTTTATGATCCAATTAAACAAAACATGTCTATGTTATGAATCTCTTGACATTTATTTCCTTCACAGAATTGTAATAAAGGATTATGTTCTAAGAAGTTCATTTGAAGTCTGGACTTTTTTTAACGTAGGAATATCTTCGTCCATTGCATGGAAGGCAATCATTTCCCCCAACCAGGATATTACCAAACCAAACTAATTCATGCAGGAGTTAATGTCTTAAATAGAATAGGTTCACTTGCCATTTGTTCTAATACAGTGATCCAGCAATGAGTACAAGATGTTGTTATCTTTTCAATAATCTATTGTGGATTTTGTTTGGGGAATATTTGGTAGGAATAGCTCTACTTCCATCAGGTGTTACCGGAGATCCATGCACTTCACACAAAATTGCCTACTTATGTCTTTGGCATAACAGACATTTGGACAGGTACATGGATAAGAAAGGTTCCGAGGGATATGGGCAGGTGGGATTAGCGTAGATGGGGCATTTTGGTCGTCACGGGCAAATTGGTCCAATGGGCCTGTTTCCGTGCTCCATGACTATCATTATTTATAATCTTTGGTTTATGTGTGCACTGTAATAACAAAACAACTAACTTCATTGTGAGTAGTAAGATATTGTTGCCAGGTGATAATGGGGAAAAGCAGAACATTGAATTTGACCAGAAGCAGCATTGCTTTCAGTTGCCATTTTCTTTCCATTCAGTAGTTTGTGGGAGTGTACACGTATTTAAGAAGTTGAAACTGAAGATTGGTTTGCTTTAGAGGTTGCTTTTGGCTGGTCGAAAAGACAGTTATGTGATGCCATTTAACCAGCAATAAATTATTTTAGTTTTAGTTTAGTTTAGAGATACAGTACAGAAACAGGCCCTTCGGCCCACCGAATCCACACCGACCAGTGATCCCCGCACATTAACAATATCCTACGCGCACTAGGGACAATTTTATATTATACCAAGCCAATTAACCTACAAACCTGTACGTCTTTGGAGTGTGGGAGGAAATCTCTGTACAGACAGCACCCGTAGTCGGGATCAAACCCAGGTCTCTGGCGCTGTAAGGCAGCAACTCTACCGCTATGCCACTGTGCCGCCCAATATTCAGGAATTCACTGACAATAAATGGTAAAAATAAATTTCAAAATCATATTGGAGCCAGATATAAGATATGAAAACATGTTACATTTTTACTAAGGTCAATAAAATATGTCACTTTCCAGGTAGGAAGGAAATAGTGTCTGACATGTTTCTTAAAAGAACTGAAAGATCTTCTCTTACTGTGGCCTTGCTACCTAAAAGTAGTCAAAACTATTTTCCATTGTAAGTGGGTCTATTCAGGAGCTATGCATTTTGTGATGTTTAACTAGGCTATAAAGTTTCACGTTCAGTATGAATAACTACCCCAAAATGGAGTTTGTGCCAGCCTCCCTTACATTGCGGTTTTGTGTTTTTTTTAAAGCACAAAGAAAGCCAACTGTTATCTGAATGCTTGTTTTGAGTTCTCCATCATGTTTACTTAATGTTAAAGTAAATTAAGTTCTGATGGGGCGGACGGGCAGGTATTTGTAATAGAATGCTTGGATGGAATTGTAAACCAGTAGAAAGAAGAGCCACTCGTTTTCACTGAAGAGATTGCACATCTGTCAACTAATAACACCAGCTGATTGCAAAGATAATGTTTGGTCTTCCTTTACAAAAGTTCAAACAAACGGAACTGTTTAAAGAGGCTATTGAAGTTTTATTAAAGAGACCCTTCTATTTGATTCCAGAAGTAGCCTCGATCTGGTTGTTATCTGAAATCATGTTTTTGCACAATATTCCTCTGCAATCATCCAAGTTTTGCACAAAGAGAATATTCGCCTATTAACGGCATTTTATTTTTGCATCTTAAAGAAGGAGTGGAAGCAAGTGAGATTATTTTTTAATATATTTTTATATGCTAAGAAAGACTAAGCGGTAGTGTTGCAGCCTTAGACCCAGGTTCGATTCTGACTACGGGTGCTGTCTGTACGGCGTTTGTAAGTTCTCCCCGTGACCTGCATAGATTTTCTCCAGGATCTCAAGTTTCCTTCCACACTCCAAAGACGAACAGGTTTGTAGGTTAATTGGCTTGGTATAATTGTAAATTATCGCTGGTGTGTGTAGGATAGTGTTAGCGTGCGGGGATTGGTGGTCAGTGCGGACCCGGTGGGCCGATGGGCCTGTTTCCACGCTGTATCTCTAAACTGAAAAAAAAAAATAAACTAAACCAAACTAGTGGGATTCCATGAAGAAGTCCACCGGAGAATGAAATGAAACTAAACAAACCAACCCAAGCCTGAACATGCCTTAAACTCGTGATCTATGCAGCATCCGAGCAGCTAGAGTAGACAGCAGCAACCCACTCCACCACACATACGGGGCCTCCTGCAACACCCCCAGCCAAATTATTATGTAGTTATGATAGTTTGCACTCACTGATAGCATCCTGGGCATGACTGCACTTATCTATAAAGATCTGAACCCATGACACATAGCTGGGTAGTGCTGAGTTCAGGTCAAATAGCCAGGCTCTAATTCTATACTTCTTGGATTAATGTCTTTGGAAGGGCATCTGTGTCCCATTAGACATCAAGGTTATTTTTTTCCCCTAAACGTTTTCTGCAAAAGTGAATATTGTACCTCCATAATCTCACAAATGTTAAATCAGGTAACATAGCTGGAGGTCAGAAGTAAAAATAATCTATTTTGCATTTACATTTATTTTCAGCTGTTTTAATGCTAGTACAGCTAGTTATCACTCTTGGGTCCATCATTTGATTTGCAATGTTACTCGGCTGGCCTGGCATAGCTGATTTTATATTTGCTGTATGGCAATTGGTTTCAGCAGAAATTTGGAGCTTTGTTTCTGATTCTTTGAATATGTTTCTCAAAACATGCTGTTTTGGGCATAATCAGCATTCAAATTGTGGATCTTATTCCAAGCAGCAACTCAGCTCTCCGTTCCAGATCGAGGACTATATTTTAATTCAGGTTTTGAACTCAGTCACATGGCATAATATAGAAGAATGATCTGTATAATTACACCGTTCCTTCTGAATGACCAATTTTCAGAATAAAGGTGGTTGATTACATCGAATGGAGTTTGCAATAATGCTGCCCTGAAATTTATGCAAGCTTCAGACTTTAAAATTGTTAATAATTTATAAAATAATGGTCTTAAGGTAATTTTAAACAAAGTTCTTTTTTTTCCCAGCACTGCCAGTAGTAATTGGTAGGCAGTGATACTTGGTGGTTTGTGTTAGATACCACAATAAAATCATTTTATAATTCATGCTTCAGTACAGCACAAGAGCAGGCTTTATATTGAACACTGCTGCAATTAGAACATTTTAGATATTAGTTTTAAACGCAAACAATTGGAGTCATTTCTGAAGAGAATGGTGTATGTCTGTTTTATCTTTTGAAGAGTTAAATAGCTGTTGGATTATTTTCAATTATAATAAACTATAGATATTTGGGAAATATAGTTTTACTACTTTACGATACAATATGATACGATATTATTGATTTATCCCAGGAGGGAAGTTGATGTGCCAACTGACATAGAAACACAAAATACATGAAACATGAAATTAAAGTGACGAGTGGAAAGGATTGGGGATGTGCAAAGATTGGGGAGGAGAATCAGTCTCAGTCTCCCCCAGGACAGAAGACACATTTTCCTTGGTTTGGTTTAGCCTAACAAACAAAGTCACAGTTTGTTGGACATGTTTGTGGGTTGATAGTACAGGCCACTACTGTGTAATCCTGTCTCAATAGTGTATCAACAAAGATCAAATAAAGCTGTTACTCTTCAGTAAGATTGTCAATACATGCAGGCTTGCATTCCATTGTTATGACAGAAGTTTGATGTGGCATGGAATGGCTCAGATGCTCTGCTCATCTTTATCCTTCAGGAATGTTATAACTGTTTGCCTCAGGAAGGAATCTCCTGGTGAGTGAGATTGAATCTGTTTTGTTTACATTTAAACTGTTTAATCACATTATAGGGGCAGACAAAGCTCCCGGAAGCTGCATTCATTGGTAGCATGAAGGTTTTGTGATGAGAAATAAGTCTTGGTTTATATTACATTTTGATTGAGGCCACAGATGTACGGAGACCCATGTCGAACATCAGAGGCAAAATACTGCAGTCACTGGAAACCTGAAATAAAAACAAACAAAATACTGGAAAGATTCAGCAAGTTAGGCTGCATTCACATGAAACGTTAGCTCTGTTTCTCTCCCCAGAAACAACCATATTGAAACCAGAAAAGACACTAAATATTTAGCAGGCCAGAAACATCAGTGCAGTGAGAAATCAAGTTAACATTTAAAGTCAATGATCTTTAAACATAACATTGACCTGAAATATAGACTCTTTCTCCACAGATGCTGAGCATTTCTCCTGGTTATGTTTCCTGGTTGAAAGCAAATACAAGGTTTTTCAACAATAAAATTAGTGATCTACTCTCCAGAAACATTAATATGTGCATTAACTGGCGACAAAGTTGACCTCTGCTAGAATATGCTAGCGACCAAGTAGCTTCCACTCAGATACGAGGGACTGGCACATGGTGCTCGAGGATGGCTGTGATGTTGAAACAACAGCATCACTTCAAGCTTGCAAGGAATTCAAGTGAGCGACAGACAGGTTAGAACAAGGTTAGATTGTGCAGACAAGGTTATAATTAGACCCAGCAAGAAAACGCTGCTATTCAAAAGTGTACTTTGTCCGAACTATCTGGTGAAAAGAGCTTAGCTCCAAGATGCAATAATACTTCCTTCCTTCTGTTAAACCATCCTTAATTCTTTGTCTGGTGGCGTATTGCCATTTTGGCAAGAAGCAAATTTGGCAGTTTTCTGTTCATTGGTTACTGCCGTATTAAACAGCAATCCAGCTGTACAAAAATATACCTTCAAAATAACGTCAATTGAAGATATTTAAGTCGTGTGTGCCTATTTGCACGAGATAGAAATTGGTATGATTACATCAATTCTTGGAGTATAAAATCAGAACAAAGTTGCCGGGTCAGCAGCTGTAGCAGAATCAGGAATCTTCATTCACACTTCATTATGATAGGTTTTAAACAAAATAAAACAAACTTAATAAAGAAAACAAATTTGAGGACTAGGCTAGCTACCCTTTACTCCACGCACATGGTGATTGTCCCCACAGGCACATCCTCAAACCCAACTACAGATTCCAACACTCAGACACTGACAGTGTGAAATTCCTGTGTAGGAAGGAACTGCAGATGCTGGTTTAAACCAAAGATAGACATACAATGTTGGAGTAACTCAGCGGGACAGGCAGCATCTCTGGAGAGAAGGAATGGGTGACTTTTCGGTTCGAGACCAGCCTGAAGAAGGGTCTCAACGCCGAAACGTCACCCATTCCTTCTCTCCAGAGTTGCTGCTTGTCCCGCGAAGTTACTCCAGCATTTTGTGTCTATCAAAGGTGAAATTCTTCTTCATGTGGTACAAACTACCTGAAGATTTGCGATAGGTGTTGGCAATTGAGGTGAAAAGTAAGATGAACCGTGAAGTCCAATGTCAGAACAATATAGGACCTCCCTAAGTTTGTAATTACTGCCTCTGAATATCAACCTCACACAGTCAAGTTTCTGCTCCTTTCCTTGCAGAGGTAGATGAGATGTTTTCATTCCTTCACATGTTGTGAAAGGTTGTGTTTTCTATCAAACCTGCACCCTCTATCAGTACAACAAATGTCACAGTAGTTGTTAGAAACGGTTGTTTTGATAAGTAGTGACCTGTGCTTTGAAGTAGAGTTGGCAGGGTGATGTTTTGAGTTCTGTTTGGGGCATAGCTTGTTTCAACCATCACCAACTGCACAGATTAAACTGATTTACAAATACCATTGAGTGACAACAAAGTTAGAACAATGTGATAAATCTCTTGGAAATCCACATTGGTTTTGGCGTGAATAGATATTTGCAGTTAAGGCATATGGAAAACCTTATGCGATGATGAGAAATAAATCCTACAATGTGGAGGGCTGTAGCATTACATTCGGACATTGGTTCACAGCTACTGTAAACTAGAGATTATCATAAACAACAACGTGCTAGTATGGTGAAGAAGCATTATCATGCTCAAAGAAAAAAGGCCACACTTGTGCATCCCAAGAGACGATGGCAATGGTGGAGTAAAGATCACGAGGTCAATGTAATGTCAGTTGGGGAATCGTATGTATCATGTGTTATGTCATTTACCCTTAAAGTGCAAGGTCTAGTAATATTCGTCACTATTTACAAATTAACTACCTGGCCTCAAGGTATTTTGGGATATAGAGTCATACAGCATGAAAACAGGCCTTTCGGCCCAATTTGCCCCTGGCAATCAAGTTGCCCCTCTAAGTTACTGTATCTGGCTGTGTTTGGCCCAAATCACTCACAACCATTGTTATTCTTGTACTTGTCTAGATGTCTTTTAAATGTTGTTATTGTACCTGCCTCAACTACTTCCTCTGGCAATTTGTTCCAAATACCCACATCATCTGTGCAAAGAGTTTTCCCTTGGGTTTCCAATTAAATCTTTCCCCTCTGACTTTAAATCGATCTTCTCTATTTCTTGATTGAGTTGGTGTGAAATAATTGATGGTTCAAGAGTCTGACAGAAGTGGGGAAGATGCTGTTCTTATTATTGTGTGGCTGATCTTACAAGCCCCTGCAACTTCTCCCACAAGGTACAAGAGAGAAAAGGGAATGGCCAGGGTGACAGACAACTATGACGATACTTCCAGCCTTCTTGATGCAATGCACCATGACGGTGGACTGAATGTAAGGACGTGATGAGCCTGTGATCCAATCCAATCCAACTTTATTTGTTAAGCACTTTAAAACAACCAATGTTGACCAAAGTGCTGTACAGAAGAATAAACAAGACATCATAAACAGACAACATAACAGCTCACATGAGGCGCAAAAATTACATATGAAATACAACAATAAATTAAAAGACATAAAACATGAGTAAAAATAATAGCCACGCATTAAAAGCAATCAAAATAAGAAATTAAATCAAGTAAATAAAGTCGACATCTTACTGGGTATCAAAGGCCACGGAGAAGAGATGGGTTTAAGAAGTGATTTAAAAACAGACAGAGAAGAGGCCTGTTTAATGTGGAGAGGCAGATCGTTCCATAATTTGGGTGCCGACACAGCAAAGGCACGGTCCCCTCTGAGCTTCAGCTTAGTTTTAGGCCAAAACTGTGATGAACTGGCTCCACTCTCTGCAGGTTCACCTCTCCCTGCAGATTCAGTTGGTCAACAGCATGAGCAGTTCCAGACCAGGCTGAGATGCATCCCATCAACATACATTCTATAGCACATTTATAGATTTTGAGAGAATCTGCATGGCCATACAGAATCCCAAGAACGTAAATGACCTAATGCTCTTTCTTGATCACCACATCATTGTGAAGAGACTAGGCTCAGGGGTTAATGGAGTTTAATTCAGAGAAAGGCGAGGTTTTATATTTGAGAAGTCAAACCAAGGCAGGACCTTCACAGTGAACAGTAGGCAGCCGGACAGTGGTGTAGAGCAGAGGACTGAGGTGTGCAAGTACATAGTTCCATGAAAGTGTTATTACAGATGGATAGGGACCTGAAAATTCTGGACTTTAGGATATTGAGTTGCCCGTCCCACCTGTCTTTCAACCTTGTCTCGGTGACAGCATCAATATCATAGAGCCACATGCTAATTAAAACTTTGCGTTCATCTACCTTACAATTTGGATTCCTTGCATTAAAATAGATGCAATTTAGTTTTACATTATGCTCATGGGCATTTCTGTTCATTGAGGAGTGTCGGACAGGGGATTTGGCTTCAAAAGTTGGAACCAGACCTTTCTAGAGTGGTTAGGAAGCAATTCTGGGAACCAAAGGGTGCAGAACATCTGTTGGAACTCTTCTCTGAAACAGACATTGATAGTTGGTCAATTGCTAATGTTAAAATCTGAGGGATATTTGTTGAGTATAAATGTCAAAGGATGAAGAATTTAATTGATCTGGTCCCCGTGCACATTGACAATTAACCACTCGCAACTCTTGACTATCACGAGCAAATAGTGGCACTTGGTACTTTGCAGCTGCTTTGTATTCATTCCTTTCTCAGGCACACAAATGTCTTTGGTACTCTCGATGAAAGCATAACTATCAGCCTTGGCCAGTGAAATAGAAGGTTGATTTGTTTCAATCTGAGTGAGAACAGTAATCATATATGTATTTGCACACACAACAAGAACATTTCAATCATTAAGAGGAAGGCAACCTCTGACCAATGTCAAAAACCCATTATTTTCCCACAGTTTTGGCAACATTATCCAATTGCTAAGCAGTCAGGCAAGAACATCCAATCAGACATAATAACTGTTGAAAATATATGATCGTCTCAAATTACTGATGTAGAAAGAATTTGCTTGTTTCCAAAATATGATCTAGAAATTCTGTTGCCAGGAAAAACATATTTTGATGCTATGCAATAGAGTCATAATTTGATTGCAGGAAGCAAAGTGTACATTTATGCGAGCAGTGTTCTATTGTGAACTGTACGTCATTCACCCATATGCAAGACTGCTGGTTGAGTGGCCATGGCAACAGGGAGAGCATGCCTCACTAAGTTATATGGCCTGAGCTTCTTGCAGTGAGAGATCTGTAGTTTCCCTCGATTGTCCATTTGTCCTCTACCTCAAACAATATGTCCTTTCATCTTTAAACGTTGTTTGGGGGGGGGGGGGGGGAGATGAAAAGTTGGTTATGTTTGCAATGGTCATTGCCCAGCTGCCACCATCATTGTGTGGTTCCTGTTGGTCATTGGACACATATGCATACTTGTTCCTGTCACTCACTCATGGGCAAATCTGCCCCAAAACCATTCCACTTGGAAGCAGAGATACCAGATGCCAGTATACCTTTGGTCATACTGTAAAGTTCACGCTTCGCACTCAATTTTGCAAATAAAATGTGTGGCTTTTGTCCAGACATCTGAGATTTCCAATACTTGTGCTCACAAAGCATTGCATGTCATTGGTATAAAGAAATCGCTCAGGTGCGATCATGAAAAAATTGACATGGGTCACCTATATAGCACCGTACTGGGGGATCTTTCGGTCATAGAGTGATACAGTGTGTAAACAGGCCCTTCGGTACAATTTGCCCACACTGACCAATATGTCTCATCTACACTAGTTCCACTTGCCTGCATTTGGCCCATATCCCTCTAAATCTTTCCTATCCATGTACCCGTCTGATTGCTTCTTTAACATTGCGATAGTCCCTGCCTCAATTACGTCCTCCGGCAGCTTGTTCCATACACCCACCATCCTATGTGTGAAAGGTTATGCCTCAGGTTCCTTTAAAATCTTTCCCACTTCACCTTAAACCTATGCCCTCAAGTTCTCGATTTCCCCTACTCTGGCCGAGAGACTCTGTGCGTCCACCCGATTTTTTCCTCTCATGATTTTATACACCTATATAAGATCACCCCTAGGCTCCAGGGAATAGTCCCAGCCTACTCCACCTCTCCCTATAGCTCAGACCCTTGAACCCTGGCAACATCCTTGTAAATCTTCTCTGCACCCTTTCCACTTGATAACATATTTCCTACATCTTTCCTATGGTGCCCAGAACTGACACAATACTCTAACCAATGTCTTATATAACATGAAGATAGACACAAAAAGCTGGAGTAAATCAGTGGGACAGGCATCATCTCTGTAGAGAAAGAATGGGTGACGTTTCGAGTCAAAACCCTTCTTCTCGACCCGAAATGTCACCCATTCCTTCTCTCCAGAGATGCTACCTGTCCCGCTGAGTTACTCCAGCTTTTTGTGTCTATGTTGGGTTTAAACCAGCATCTGCAGTTCATTTCACGCACATTTTGTCTCATATAACATGACCTCACAACTTCTATACTCAATACTCTGATTGATGAAGGCCAATGTGTCTTTGTTCTGTGATGCCATCTTCAATGGACTATGTACCTGCACTCCTAGATTCCTCTGCTCAACAACACTCCCTAGAGCCCCACCGTTCACTGTGTGGGTCCAGCCCATGTTAGACTTCCCAAAATGCTACACCTCACATTCCTCTGTATTAAATTCCATCAACCATTCCTCAGCCCACCTGGCTAACCAATCAAGATCCTGCTGCAATTTTTGACAACCATCCTGCGGGCATGAACATTGAATTCTCCCAATTTTGTTAGCCCTTGCTGTCTCCTCCCCTTCCTCAGCCCTCGGGCTGTCTCCTCCCATCCCTCAGCCCTCGGGCTCCTCCTCCTCCTTTTTCCTTTCTTCTCCCCGCCACCCCCCATCAGTCTGAAGAAGGGTTTCGGCCCGAAACGTTGCCTATTTCCTTCGCTCCATAGATGCTGCTGCACCCGCTGAGTTTCTCCAGCATTTTTGTGTACCTTCGATTTTCCAGCATCTGCAGTTACTTCTTAAACACCTTCAACTAGCTGTTCAAAAGGGAACTGCAGATGCTGGAATATCGAAGGTACACAAAATTGCTGGGGAAACTCAGCGAGTGCAGCAGCATCTATGGAGCGAAGGAAATAGGCGACGTTTCGGGCCGAAACCCTTCTTCAGACTGATGGGGGGTGGGGAAAGAAAGAAGGAAAAGGGGAGGAGGAGGAGGAGCCCGAGGGCGGGCGGATGGGAGGGTGGGAGGAGACAGCTAGAGGGTTAAGGAAGGGGAGGAGACAGCAAGGGCTAGCCAAATTGGGAGAATTCAATGTTAATGCCATAAGGACGCAAGGTCCCCAGACGGAATATGAGGTGCTGTTCCTCCAATTTCCGCTGTTGCTCACTCTGGCAATGGAGGAGACCCAGGACAGAGAGGTCGGATTGGGAATGGGAGGGGGAGTTGAAGTGCTGAGCCACCGGGAGGTCAGGTAGGTTATTGCGGACTGAGCGGAGGTGTTCGGCGAAACGATCGCCCAACCTACGCTTGGTCTCACCGATGTAAATCAGCTGACATCTAGAGCAGCGGATGCAGTAGATGAGGTTGGAGGAGATACAGGTGAACCTTTGTCGCACCTGGAACGACTGCTTGGGACCTTGAATGGCGTCGAGGGGGGAGGTGAAGGGACAGGTGTTGCATTTCTTGCGGTTGCAACGGAAAGTGCCCGGGGAGGGGGTGGTGCGGGAGGGAAGGGAAGAATTGACGAGGGAGTTGCGGAGGGAGCGGTCTTTGCGGAAGGCAGACATGGGGGGAGATGGGAAGATGTGGCGAGTGGTGGGGTCACGTTGGAGGTGGCGGAAATGGCGGAGGATTATGTGTTGTATTTGCCGGCTGGTGGGGTGAAAGGTGAGGACCAGAGGGACTCTGCCCTTGTTGCGTGTGCGGGGATGGGGAGAGAGAGCAGTGTTACGGGGTATGGATGAGACCCTGGTGTGAGCCTCATCTATGGTGGCGGAGGGGAATCCCCGTTCCCTGAAGAACGAGGACATTTCCGATCCCCTGGTATGAAATGTCTCATCCTGGGAACAGATGCGGCGTAGGCGGAGGAATTGGGAGTAGGGGATGGAGTCTTTACAGGGGGCAGGGTGGGAAGACATGTAGTCCAGATAGCCATGTGAGTCAGTGGGTTTGTAATGTTTGTCGGTCAGGAGTCTGTCCCCTGCGATGGAGATGGTGAGGTCAAGGAATGGTAGGGAAGTGTCGGAAATCGTCCAGGTGTATTGGAGTGCCGGATGGAAGTTGGTGGTGAAGTGGATGAAGTCAGTCAGTTGTGTGTGGGTGCAGGAGGTGGCACCAAAGCAGTCGTCAATGTAACGGAGGTAGAGGTCGGGAATGGGGCCCTGGTACGTCTCGAACAAGGATTGTTCAACGTACCCGACAAAGAGGCAGGCGTAGCTGGGGCCCATGCGTGTGCCCATAGCTACGCCTTGTGTTTGGAGGAAATGGGAGGAGTCAAATGTAAAGTTGTTGAGGGTGAGGACCAACTCCGCTAAGCGGAGGAGAGTGTCAGTGGCTGGGTATAGGTTGCTCCTCTGGTCGAGGAAGAACCGGAGGGCTCTGAGGCCATCCTGGTGGGGGATGGAGGTGTAGAGTGACCGGACATCCATGGTGAAGATGAGGGGGTGAGGGCCCAGAGAGTGGAATGCGTGGAGGCGGCGGAGAGTGTCTGAGGTGTCTAGAACATAGGTGGGGAGGGATTTGACCAAGGGGGATAGGATGGAGTCAAGGTATGTGGAGATGAGTTCGGTGGGGCACGAACACGCAGAGACAATGGGTCTGCCGGGTGAGCCGGATTTGTGGATTTTGGGGAGAAGGTAAAAACGGGCCGTGCGGGGCTGGGGAACGATGAGGTTGGAGGCTTGGTCAGGTAGGGCGTGGGAATTGATGAAGTCGGTGATGGTGCTAGAAATGGTGGCCTGGTGCTCGTCAGTGGGGTCATGGTCCAAGGGTAAGTAGGAGGAGGTGTCCGAGAGTTGGCGCGTGGCCTCAGCTTTGTAGAGATCGGCGCGCCAGACTACCACGGCACCTCCCTTGTCGGTTGGTTTGATGACCCAATCTGTGTTTTTGCGGAGTGATTCGATGGCAGTGCGTTCAGAGGGGGAAAGATTAGAGTGAGACAGGGGAGTGGAGAAGTTGAGGCGGTTGACGTCGCGGCGGCAGTTCTGAATGAAGAGTTCCAGAGCCGGGACTTTATGAGGGGGGTTCCACGAGGAGGGGGTGCGCTGTGAGGCGAAGACGACGGTAGAAGCGCTCCAAATCATGGTGGGCGCGGAACTCATTGAGATGGGGACGGAGGGGGACAAAGGTGAGACCTCTGCTGAGGACAGACCGTTGGGTGGGGGAGAGGGGGAGGTCGGGGGGGATGGTGAACACCCGGCAGGGGTGGGAGTTGGGGCCAGAGGAAGGCAGGTGGGTAGACTGGGGACGGGGCGATGTGTGGGGGGGGGGGTTGTGGGTGTTGGAGGAGTGGTGGGTGGTCAGGGGGTGGGGGGGAGAGAGGGCTGCAATGTGGGTGAGGAAGAGCGGGGGTGACATGGTCGACCGACCATGACATACATTACAAACCCACTGACTCACATGGCTATCTGGACTACACGTCTTCCCACCCTGCCCCCTGTAAAGACTCCATCCCCTACTCCCAATTCCTCCGCCTACGCCGCATCTGTTCCCAGGATGAGACATTCCATACCAGGGCATCGGAAATGTCCCCGTTCTTCAGGGAACGGGGATTCCCCTCCGCCACCATAGATGAGGCTCACACCAGGGTCTCATCCATACCCCGTAACACTGCTCTCTCTCCCCATCCCCGCACACGCAACAAGGGCAAAGTCCCTCTGGTCCTCACCTTTCACCCCACCAGCCGGCAAATACAACACATAATCCTCCGCCATTTCCGCCACCTCCAACGTGACCCCACCACTCGCCACATCTTCCCATCTCCCCCCATGTCTGCCTTCCGCAAAGACCGCTCCCTCCGCAACTCCCTCGTCAATTCTTCCCTTCCCTCCCGCACCACCCCCTCCCCGGGCACTTTCCGTTGCAACCGCAAGAAATGCAACACCTGTCCCTTCACCTCCCCCCTCGACTCCATTCAAGGTCCCAAGCAGTCGTTCCAGGTGCGACAAAGGTTCACCTGTATCTCCTCCAACCTCATCTACTGCATCCGCTGCTCTAGATGTCAGCTGATTTACATCGGTGAGACCAAGCGTAGGTTGGGCGATCGTTTCGCCGAACACCTCCGCTCAGTCCGCAATAACCTACCTGACCTCCCGGTGGCTCAGCACTTCAACTCCCCCTCCCATTCCCAATCCGACCTCTCTGTCCTGGGTCTCCTCCATTGCCAGAGTGAGCAACAGCGGAAATTGGAGGAACAGCACCTCATATTCCGTCTGGGGACCTTGCGTCCTTATGGCATGAACATTGAATTCTCCCAATGTTGTTAGCCCTTGCTGTCTCCTCCCCTTCCTTAGCCCTCGGGCTCCTCCTCCCATCCCTCAGCCCTCGGGCTCCTCCTCCTCCTTTTTCCTTTCTTCTCCCCGCCACCCCCGATCAGTCTGAAGAAGGGTTTCGGCCCGAAACGTTGCCTATTTCCTTCGCTCCATAAATGCTGCTGCACCCGCTGAGTTTCTCCAGCATTTTTGTGTACCTTCGATTTTCCAGCATCTGCAGTTCCTTCTTAAACACCTTCAACTAGCTGCCTATTTCCTTGTGTTTTGCTTTTAAACGCTATAGTTGGTTCTGCCTTCAGCATTGCTTCTAATAACACAAAACCAGGACCTAGCAAACTTCTTAATTTAAAACAAATTTCAGTGCTCCCATTTGTTTTTTGATGTCTTTAAATCTAGATTCTGTCGTTTTTCATGAATAGTAAACATCGTACGTTCAGTTTACATTTCTAAACCATTATAATTTGAACACTTTTATCAATTCTCATAGTATTTTTATATTTAATTCTTTTGTCAGCATTTATTCAAAAACCTATGGCTTTGGGTACCTGGTATCATGTTGATAACTCTCCTCAGCAAGCATTCCAAGGCAGGACCTGTTACCTAAAGTAAGACATCCAGGATTGGATGCAATACTTATAACTGGAATAAATTTATTGTGAAAAAACACCACAGTTTTTCGCAATAAAAGCCCTCTCCACAATTGTAGACTAACATGTCTGAGAGAATTAATACAATTGTGGAGAGGGCTTTTATTGCGATAAACTGTAATGTTTTTCCACAATAAATTTATATAATACATTTTTATAACAATAAACCTTCACCTCTTCACACTGTGGCATGATCCCTTGTTCACAATGTAATCATCTCAAGGAAATCTGAAGAATCATCCTGAAGAAGGGTCTCAATCCAAGACGTCACCTATGCCTTTTCTCCACAGATGCTGCCTGATCTGCTGAGTTACTCCACCTTTTTGTGTCTATCTCAAGGATTTTTATCCTTTTCTCTGTTCAAATGCCCAAACAACCCCAACATTAAATTATCTGCAAGCCCCAGATGACCCAGAACACGTGCTCTACATAATATCTCGACCGCTTTTCCTCATCCAAGGAACCCTTCCACCTTTCTGATTGCTGTTAATTCTTCTTTCTCTCTGTTCCTTGCAGAATACATTCACTGTTTCCACACTTGCAAATACTCTGAAAGAATCCCTTCCATTCTACCTTCAAAACATTTCGGAAAATATTCACTCTGCCTGCAGTCTCCAACCTGCTTCCAGCTTTCTTCCCATAGGATTTCCTTTCTGAGATAAGCATTGTGCAAATGGTCACCACTGTTGTTCTGATAAAGCCTTTCAGAGTATCGCAGGTTAACTATTTATGAATAAAGGAAATATTGTGTTCATTTACTTTCTGCGGTTGCTGGCATTATAGAATGAACTTATTAAACCTGCCTCCTATATAACTGCAACTGTTGGAACGTTGACCTGGAAATGGAAATTGAAGCCAAATGCTGAGGTTGGCTGAAGACAGGACACTTGTTATCAAACAATCAGTGTAACGCCTCAGCTACTGTGTAGACAGCTGCGGGTTTTAGAATTGATTAAATACCTTCAGTACTGAATAAACATCGCACAGAATTGTAAGACCCGAGGCACTTTTAAGTAAAAGGTCCGATGTCGTACTTGATGTTGAGGGTTGAGTGTTTAAGGATAAAAGGAAGTTTGGGGGCTTAGTTGTGGACACTATGAAAACAATTGAAGTTTGAGTATACATTGGGGAAAAATGAATGTGCATTGTGACATCCACTGGCCATCCATGGCTGAAAATTGGATTGGGTGAAAAATATTTTATTTTGCTTGGTATTTAGTGAGGAGATTATCACAGTGGTGATTTTGTCATGGGACTGTAGAACTATTAAAACTGCACTACAGTGATGATTGAAGCATGATCCCAAAATGATACTTAGCATAATTGTGTTAAAACCTATCACTGACTCTAGAGGCTAAGTGCATAAAATGATTGTTCTTGGAACAGATGGTTAGTTCAGTGCAATTGGTGATGATATTTTACTGCTTCTTAGCTGAGTAGATGATGGCCCCGAGCTTTCTTTCTCCAAATACCTTGCTGCTGTCCTTTAATTATGAACTGATCAGACTGCAACACCTCTTTGGCTAAGGGAGAATGCAGGGATCTAAGTGGAAAAAACGTAGAACTCTGCAACATGTATTTGATTCTGTGGATTTCCAGACCAGTCCATTTTTTATTTCCGCCCCTTCAGATGCTGCCTGCATGTGCTCAACATTCTCCTGTGACGGCATAGTCTTGCATACGCCTGCAGGAATGCACAGGTAACAGGGGTGAGGAAAGTGTCTTCTGCAAGGGTGCAATGGAGGATACAATTGCATTCACGTGCTCAGAGGAACAGCAGAAAGAAGGGCAGAAATAGGCCTTTCAGCCCTTTAAACCAACGCTACCATTCATTAAGATCATGGTTGTTCTACCTTAATGGCAGTTTACACATCCAACCTCATCTCCTTTGATTATGTCCTGGAATCTAACAATCTCTGTTTGGAATGATTGCAATTTGTGAGCCTCCACAGAAAAATTCCAAAGGTTCACCATTCTTCGTGAAGAAATGTATCCTCGTCTCTGTCCAAAGCCTATTCTCAGACTGTGCCTCCTGCTCACAGACTCCTTAGTCAAGGGAAATATCCTTCCTCCATCCAGCTGTCAAGCCCTTTGATGTTTTGTAAATTCCAGTGAGACCTGCTCTCATTCATGTCTGTCACTGGCATTGGCGAAACACACTCGGACCGAATGCTGCACAGTTCCCATTCAAACAGTTTTTCTGATCGGTAATCCCTCTGTGTATCCCTCAAATTCCATTTGTTATAACGTTCAGTCGAGCTTTTCCACAGTATTACTGCACATTGGGTTATCGAAAGATGACTCCTTTAACAGAATTAACGTATGTAAACGGTTAGATTGACAGTAGATGAGGGAGCGGGGGCCTGGAAAGCAGAAGTCATTAAAGAGACGAACGGTGTGTGAGGTATTTTGGACATAGGTCGGGAGGGATTGGACTAGGGGCGATAGGATGGATAGTGAAGATGAGGGAGTGGGGGTCTGAAGAGGGTCTGGACTTCACCTATTCCTTTTCTCCAGAGATCCTGTCTGACCTGCTGAGTTACTCCAGCTTTTTGTGTCTATAAAAGATTAGATTTGTGATTTGGTACACCAGGAAAAATATAATATGATATAAGATATTTTCTAGCTTTACACTTCGATTAGGAATACAGATCAGAACTGTAACGCTGGAGGAAGTATACCAGTATGAGAGGTAAACTGTATAGAATTCAGTTGCAGGTTGGAGTTTGTTTTTCATGTTTTGTTTGTTGTGCAATTTATGTCGTGGGCTTCCATGGTTACTTCGTGGAGGCAGATAAGCTGAAACAGGAGTAGATCAATGAGCACCTTAAGCCTTCTCCACCACTCAATGTACAATTGTGGCTGATTCAGTCTTGGCCTTAACATTACACACTTGTCAAGTGACTCCAAGTCAACCCTGCGTCCACAAATCTCTCAAGTGGCGAGTTGCAAACAATGTGTCCTGAGGGAAGCGATTCCCCCTCAACTTGGTCTCCTGATAGATGACCATTTATTCTAAAGCAATTGTCGCCTAATTCTAGATACCCCCAATGAGAGGAAATATTCCTCTCAACATCCATTCTGTCAAATCCCCTCAAAATCTTATCTGTTGCAATAATCTCACCTCTCATCCTTCGAAACTCCAGTGAATAGTGGCCAAGCCTGCTCAGCCTCTCAAAATCCATCCTTCATCCCAGGAATCAACATAATGAACCTTGCCTTCTCTGTCCCTCATACAAGTTTACCTTTGTGTATTGAGATCAAAACGGTATGTCCACTTCAGCTGTGGTCTCACGAACACCATGTAAATTTTACCCAACTTCCCTACATTATACTTCCACTCCTTGAAATAAAGTTCAACGTTCCATTCATCTTCCTAATTACTTTCTGTACTTCCATGCCAATCCTTTGTGTTTCGTGCACTCAGATTCTAAGTCTCTTTGTGCAGCAACACTTGTAATATCATCCATTCAAGTAATAAATTCATCTTTTAATTCTTGCTTCCAAAGTTAGTCACATGTTCCCATATTATACTCCATCAGATAACTCACCCACTCACACAACCAGCCTGGATCCCTTTGCAGACTGTGATGTTCTCAAAACCTGCTCATCCCCACCTATCATTGTATCCAACCCCTTCATCTGAGTCATTAATATAGATTGGAAATATTTGAGGCTCCAGCAGTGATTCCTGTTGTACCCAGCTAGATACTGATTGCCAACCTGACAATAGCCTATTTATCCAACTTCTCTGTTTCCATTAATTAGCCACCCTCTCATCCATTTAACATTTCGCCTCAACCATTTCACTCATCTTATGCAGTAACGCTCACAAATATATCAAATACATTTCCTCTTTCATTAAGCCATTTACTCAGCTTGGTGGACCTGATTTTTTAAATGACTACTCATACTTCCATAAAAATGGATTCCAGCATTTTCCCAATGATGGGCATTAGGCTATTTGACCAATTGATTTGGTTTCCTCCTTTTCTTGAATAATCATACTTGAGCTTTCCAATCCTCTTGGATCTCTCTGGAATCAGGGAATTTTAGTCGGTTACAACCAAGGCATGCACATACACCCATATGCCACTGTGTTAAGGGAATATGCCAGATCTGATGCCCATGTCACATGATCCACTGTTTCCCAGGAGTTGATGCGTGACAGTACATGTTGACATGTTCTCCAACTAGGTTTGGACCCCATTGTTCTCATGAGGATCTTGATGGGAAACAGCCAGAATTTGTTCATGTTCAACATTGCGCTTTAAGCCAGTTAAATATAAATGTTCTACCAATGCACTTTTACAAATTACCAAACTCTGAATGTTGAAGACCTGCAATTACAATAGCTGAGGTGAAGATGACCTCACATAATGTGTAAAGTAAAATTCAGTAAATTAATTTGGAATAACAGATTTCCATTTGTAATAGTTGAAAAACTTTACTGTCAAAACACCTTAGCAATTCAATAGCCACAATGTTTTTAGAAGCAGTTCTAACATTGATATGGTAGTTTTGATTAATTCCCTGTTATTCATGTAATGTGACCTATCCCCAAGGATGATCAGCAAAGATTTTGTGCAGACTTTTGAAACATGAAATAATTGTTCTTCCCTTTCTTTTCTTGCACTTTGGTTTCAATAAATGTACTTTCTTCTGTAGCCTTCAGCAGTTTTGTCTCTTGCAGTTTCATCTGAGACAAAGAAACCAAATTGCTGTTGTGAGAGGTTTAGTTGTAAAAGGTCCGGCTGCTGTTCAGTCTCGATGCACACGCCTGACTCTTCGCCAGCCATCGTACTTTCAGCCAAGTCCTGAAGTAACTGGCATTCATGAACTGATTGAAAGGTTTCCAACCACACATTGGAGAGAGTTGTCATTGGATCTCCCTTCCACTGCTTGCATCTGGTGACAAGTTCAAATTCAGAGTTCTGGGGAGCTGTCCAGGCCCAAAACTTACTGGGATATAATTATATGAACAGACTCTAATGTTCATTGGCAAAGAGATCTAATCGCATAATGCTGTTTTTTTTCCTTGTCATCACGAGACTGAAAAGCTTTTTATGTTTTGGAGTGAAATGTGATAACAACTATTTGGGGGGCAGCTTTCTCTTTCACTCCATCCCAAACGTGAGCCTCACTTGTGGGATGATATTATTCCCCAGGTAAAATGCCTTTTGAAACATTGGATCATGGTGTGTTAGGTGTGACCATTTCTCGGCTAATTTGGTTTTCCCCAGCACTGTGATAACTTGTTTCCCCTATCAGATAGGTCCCTCACTTCCCTTTCTACATTCACCCTCCCTCATTAAATGGACCCATTTATCAAGGAGAAATTGGGCGGTTACAGTGGCGCAGCGGTAGAGTTGTTGCCTTCCAGCGCCAGAGACCCGGGTTTGCTCACGACTACTGGTGCTGTCTGTATGGAGTTTGTACCTTCTCACCATGACCTGCATGGATTTTTTCCAGGATCTCTGGTGTCCTCCCACACTCCAAAGACGTACAGGTTTGTAGGTTAATAGGCTTGGTATAATTGTAAAATTGTCCCGAGTGTGTGTAGGATAGTGTTAATGTTCGGGGATCGCTAGTGGGCATAGATTCGGACAGCATAAGGACCTGTTTCCATACTGTATCTCTAAAACTAAAACTAAAATCTAAAACATAAAATGAAGGGTCTTGACTTGAAATGCCACCTATTCCTTTTCTCCAGAGATGCTGCCTGACCCACTGAGTTACTCCAGCATTGTGTATCTAAATTTGGTGAAAAGCAGCAGCTGCAGTTTCTTCCTACAGAAGGAACTATCACTGTGAGCCCAACAATCTTGTGCTAGCCATGATGAGCAGTCATATTTGTTTATGCTCATCCACTCAATGGTATTGAAAAAAAGATTACAACATAGATAATGTTGAACGGTTCTGAAGTCTAACGTTGAAGTCTGAAGAAGGGTTCCAACCCGAAACATCACCCATCATTTCTTTCCAGGGATGCTACCTGACTCCCTGAGTCTGCGTCTATCTACAACATAGAAAACACTCAGGATTATTATCACCATCCTTCTCCCTAATCCCACCCAAACCCACCATGCTCCACATCTCATGGCTAGCTTTGACCCTCACTGTAATGTTGAGCCAAATGTTCTCTTTTCATCACCCCTGCAACTCCAGGTACAGGACCCTAATCCTTATCCTGACCACCGTCAAAATGGAGGTCCCATTCAGCCCCATCTACTTCCCGAAATCCTTCTTCCCCCCCACCCCACCCCCCCCACCCCACCCCCTCCCCACCCCCTACACTTAGCACAGAAGAGCAGGCAACACACTGTCAATCCCAAAACATGCCCTGTCCATTCAAATGCATCAATAGCTTTGAATGTCAGGGATAGCTGAAGCTTGCAACATGGGAACCAAGGTTTTTTGGCAATCAACTGCGACGCTCATGTTCCTAGGGCACAGAATGTTCAAAACCATGTTATTTTGTTTTGCGCCCTAATATTTCAGCAACATTTTAAAATGGATATTTCGTCTCTTGCTTCACTGCAAAAATATGTTTTCTCTTCCCTTTGTTTAGCCAAATATTGGCAGATTAGGTATTCCTCATGGACCATCAGGAGAAAAGGTTGCCGTAGTTACGGTTGATGATTGTGACACTGCAGTGTCTGTGCGATTTGGAAGCCATATTGGAAACTATTCATGTGCTGCCCAGGGAACACAGACTGGGTCAAAGAAGTAAGATGAAATAACATGTACATCTAAGCTATTTTATAATTTAATTTGAATACCTTTTTAAAATTCATTTTTATTAAACATTACAAAAAGAAACATCAAGTATAATTTAGTTTCTTTTAATTGTTATACTCTCTGTCTATTGTGTCTTGCACTGTTCCATTGTTATAACTAACTATTCAGCGAGGGGTTTGAGGCAGCCCTGGTGACTTCCGCTAAGTTTTTATCCTCTGATGTGCAGCAGTTGGTCTGAAGATGGGTCTCAACCCGAAACTTCACCCGTTCTTTCTCTCCAGAGATGCTGCCTAACCCGCTGAGTTACTCCAGCATTTTGTGTCTATCTCTGGTGTAAACCAGCATCTGCAGTTCCTTCCTGCACAGTACCTGACTACTGTTTGCATTCATCCTGTCTAGTGAGACATAACAAAGTGAACTGAGTGTTCGATGGCCAAACAGACTTTAAGATCCTTGTGTGCCACCAGATTTCGGCAAAAAGTATTAGGTACTTGCATGTTGATCTTTCAAAGCTTCACCCACATTTAAGAGGATTTCAGGTCGGCCCAGGGAAGTGCAGGAAAATAAAGGGGAAAGGGTCACGTATCAGCAGCTGAGATCAGTTTAGCTAGGCACATGTTCTACACAAACATTGTGCGCCAAAGGGCCATTCCTGTGCTGTATTGTTCTATGTTCACATGCCTATGCGTTTTGTGAACGGAACTGGAATTTTGAGGATGGGGAGGACCAGAGCTAAGAGTGATCCTGTTCTTTTCAGATGATGTAGACAGTTCCCATCTGGGACAACTTACTTACCAGTAAAGCTGATTTATATCAACCCTTCCTCCCTTCTTAGTCTGAGCTGCTAGGATTAACTTTGCTTGGGCCACTGGTGTTTCAGTTGAGGACTGCTGGCATTGTGCAGGTCCACAGATTGACCTAACTGTTCGCCTCCTTTTGACCATCTGCCATCACTGGTGGGTTGACAATTTATTCACGGGATGGCATTCAGACTGTTTCCACTTTCCACCCACGGTCTCTGTTCTCCCCATCCACTCTCCAAAACGTCAATATTTTGACATTACACTGAAAGGAAAATAGGAAGAAGTATAGCCTTTGGTGCACCCGTTTATTCCATTACATAGTGTCATAGAGTCATACAGCATGGAAACTGGCCCTTCTCCCCCTTGTTTATGCCGAGCAAGATGCCCAAGCTAAGCTAGTCCCATTTACCTGGAATTGGCCCATATCCCTCTAATCTTTCCAATCTATGTACCTGGATGCCTTTTAAATGCTGTTCTAGTTCCTGCCTCGACTATCTCCTCCAGGACCTTGTTCTGAATAACCCTCTGAAGGAATAAGTTACCCCTCGTGTTTCTCGCCACTCTCCCTTACATCTATGCCCTCTGGTTCTTGACTCCACTACACTGGATAAAAGACATTGTGCATTCATCTTAGTTATTCCCTTCATAACCTCTATAAGATCACCGCTCAGCTTCCTGGGCTCCAAAGAATAGTCCTTATCTGCCCAATCTCTCACTCTAGCTCAGCCCTTGAGTCCTGGCAACATCCTCGTAATTTTCTCTGAACTTTCCAGCTTAATGACATCCTTCCTATAGCAGGGTGTCCAAAACTGAACACAATATTCCAAATGTGGCCTTACCAACATGCTGTACAATTGAAGCCTACCGTTCCAACTGCTCTTCTCAATACCCTGACAGATAAAGTCCAATGTACCAAAAGCCTTCTTTACCACTCTGTCTACCCATGACGCCACTTTCAGGGAACTATTACCTGAATTCCTAGATCCCTCTGCTCTACAATGCTCCCTAGGACCCTACCATTCGCTTTGAAGGTCCTACACTGGTTTGACTTCCCAAAAGGCAACACATCGCTAACTCCAATAGCCATCTCTTAGCCCACTTGCCCAGCTGATCACAATCCTGCTGCATTTCTTTATAACTATCTTTACTGTCTGCAATACCATTTACTTTGCATCATCTGCAAACTTACTAATCATGATTTGTACATTCTCACCCAAACTGTTGATATAAACCACAAACAGCAATGAGCCCAGCACTGATTCTTGAGGCACATTACTAGTCACAGGCCTACAGTTCAAAGAACAACCTTCTACCACCACCCTCTGTTTTCTTCCATGAAGACAATTCTATGTTTCCATGCAATTTAACCTTTCAGAACAGCCTACCATGCAGAACCTTATCGAATGCCTTGCTGTAATCCATTTTGACAACATCTACGACCTTGCCCTCGTCAACCTTCTTGGTTACTTCTTCAAAACAAACTCCCATCAAATTTGTTAGACACTGTCTCCCACGTACAAAACCATGCTGACTATCACAGTCAGCCTGCACAATGCTGCCACACCTCAGCTGAAACCCCAGTTGGTCCAGTCACTGTCCCTGTCTTGAGTGATTGGTGGCCCAGCTTCATATATTTGCCATATCAGGTTTAACAATCAATCATTCTCAAATTTAAAATGAACAACTGAAATAGCATCAACTATCATTTTCTGGAAAGTGTTCCAAAGTTCTGTTTCCCTTTTCATGATGAAACCTTTCCTGCCTTTACTCCAGGCTGTCATTTTTGGGCTCTGTCCCAAGCCATTAGTACTCCCCATCTCCCATATCAGTTTCTTTTAATATCTTCTCTTTACATTTTTAATTGCAGGAAATGTGTGTTCTTCCTCTTCATTTAACCCTTAATATCCAGTGTTGAAATTAGGCTGACAGCCCAGAAGACAATTTACTTTTGGTATTTCAGAAAGGGAGCACTGTAGTTCAGTGGCATCTGATGTTTAGTAAAAGGCCAGTTCATGGCTTCCCTCGTTGACCACCAGCAATGGTGGACATCCATAATACAACTGAATATGCTGTATGTATGCTACAATTCCAAATTGAGTATACTGCTCTTCGATTTTAGATTGTAGAAGTAAGTTTAAATTATGAATACAAATGCTGAATTACTCAGTTATGTTGTTTTAAATGAATTTTTGATTGCCCATGTTAGCCCAAGTTCTAAGCTAAGTTATTCACCAACAAAGAGAGTTTGTGCCCCGTTCTCTTTCTTCAGGTCTTTGGATTTGACTGGTCCTCTGTTGCTTGGGGGTGTCCCAAACCTGCCTGAAGACTTTCCTGTGCGCAACCGTGAATTTGTGGGATGCATGAGGAACTTGACCATTGATAACAAGCAGCTCGACATGGCGAGTTTTATAGCGAATAATGGCACGCTTGCAGGTAAATCTTGAGAACTTAAATCCTGCATCAGCATGAAACATGTTTTATATGGCTGTGCTGTGTGATTTTGAAGGTGTGTAAGCAATCTTGAAAATGTAAATCATGCATTAGTATCCTTCTTAACTATTATACATTTGTGGGATGTGGTCTTCACATGAAAGCCTCTCTTTCATTGCTTTTGAAAAGCATCAGTGAGGTAACCCCCTAACCCACTGCTGTCCAGGAAATGAAGTTATTCTCACAGGGCTGCTAGTTGTCAGGAATTTGACCACAACATCAATGAGGAAACAGTAGCACTTTTCCGAGCCAGAAGACATATGAGAATCTCAACACCTACTAGTTTGTCTCCAAGGGCAGAATGATGTATGGCTTAGCAACAGGCTTGTAGATTACACTGTTTTCATGCATCTACTGTCCTTCATCAGATGGTATCTTCATCAGATGGATGACTTTGTCTTGGATGATGTTGAACTCCTTTCATGTTGTTGAAGCTGCATTTATGTGGACATAGAGAGTATTCCATCAAAGCCTTGCATCCTCCTAATACGCATGTTACCTGTGCTTAACAAATTATAGATATTTACTCTCAGGCAATCAAAACAGTGGCTTCAGTTGGCAGCACATGGTGTTCAATTGTCAGTGAGCACAATTTATTGATCCTAAAATAAGGAAAGTGAGGAGAAATTCCAGGATAACAAATTTATCGAAAATGATCTGAGGGAAGTCCTTGCATAGATCTTGAGGACTGAGGTGATAAAGTATATATTAAACTAATCAGAACATATGTTAAACTATCAGAACATAAAACTAGAAGCTACTCAAGATGCAACTGTGGATAGAGGAAAACAGAATTAATATTTCAGGTCAAAATCCTTTAATCAGAGTTTGCCAGACGTTTTTGTTTTTAGTTCAGATTTTCATTATCTGCAACATTTTGCTTTTGTCTGAATCCAATAGCCTTGCCTAATCTTTTGTACTTTTTATTTTCCTTGGGGTCATGTACAAAGCTTGATTCCTCAATTTTTAGCAGTAGTTATCAGAACGTCAAAATAGAAAGCAATTTATCATTTGAGCTTTTATTTGCAACTAAGAACAAGTTCACAGAAGAACACTGATGTAAACCTCGGCTGTTGAGACTTTTAAATGTTGCTGTCTTTTCACTCTGGTTTCAGTGCACTCAATTCAAAACTAAAGGCCAGAAATGTTTCTGCATCTCAAAAAAAGCCTTAAAGCAGCAGTGTGTAGTGATGTGTACCAGGGTTGTGTGAGGCTCTTGGCAACACATTTCTATCACAGAAGGCCCAAGGTGTGTGGGTGTAATATAATTAAATAATTAACAAGGGAATCAATGGAATGGTTACCCTTTGCTCTGGAGGATGGGGAAGAGGTTGGGTATGGCACAGATTGTAGAGGTGGGGTTGGTAGATAGAGAGAGGACTGGGAAGATTAGTGAGGATCTGACCTGGCATCCTTACTCGGGACAAGGTTTCAAGGCCAGTTTATTGTCACATGTACCAATTAAGGTACAGTGAAATTTGAGTTTCTATACAGCCATACTAAGTGAAAAGCAACAACACACCCAACCACTTAAAATAAAAGTTAACGTAAACATCCATCACAGTGGATTCCGCATTCCTCAGTGTAATGGAAGGCAATAAAGTTCAAGCTTCTTCCTCTTTGTTATCTGCAAGGGATTGAAGGAAAGCTTCAACAGATCCAGTATTAGGGGAGTAGGACAGCATCATGTGATGAAGCCCCATTAAAACGTGGAGCCACAAAGAGAGCTGAGGTAGCCCAGGACTCCCAGTTCACCGGTTTCAAAATATACAGAACCACTCTGAATAACATCAAAATATGCCTGGCATGTAGTTTCCTATTGTTGTTCTTGCTCAGTGACTTCTGTTTGCATCTGTAAAGAATTCAATCATACTCAGTGACCATGTTTTACATTAAATTAGATTACTTAAATGGCTACAGTACATAGAAGAAATTGTAGCTTAACATTAATTGGTATATTTCTCGACCATTCCTTAGGGTAGAGTTTTCTTGGGGGAATATCATCCAATCAAGCTCTTTATTGGCACTCAAAATAAACATCGAGCCTCTTTTCTCTTATACAAGCTAATTCTTGTTATTGCGTGAAGAATATTGACAATTTAATTACTTTGTATATCTTGGATGTAACGACAGTCTCACCCTAAAAATGATGAGTGAATAACATTTCTCCTCTTGGGAAGATGTCTGAAAGGAGATAGATGGACACTGGGTAATAAAGGAAGCCCATGTGGAGTTACATGTGGAGAAGGAAGAGAGGTTGAAAATAATGCCTTTTTTTATCGCAGGGTGTCCAGCTAAGAAGAATTTCTGTGACCTAAACATATGTCAGAATGGTGGACATTGTGTGAACAAGTGGAATACGTACAGCTGCCACTGCCCCTTGCGATTTGGTGGCAAGAATTGTGAGCAAGGTGAGTGATTTTACACTACTATGGTTAAAGGAAAAGGAGTTTCTTTTGGCTTGAATCAAAGCAAAGCTCAAATCTAGATCCACCGTATAAATATATTACCAACAATCTGTACAATGTACTTCCAGGCTAAACTCGTCCGGTGACTCTAATGGAAATGAATAGGCCAGTACAAGTGCCACTTGATACTGATACTCTGACTGTTTATAGCACCAATAGATTGTTCTATTTAGTGGTCTGGCTCCAAGGAACTGGCCAAACCATAGGCTTATTCGTGACTCTATGTAGCATGAGTAAACCGATCAGTCTACATAGAGCACAGTGGCACAGCTAGTAGAGGTACTGCCTCACAGCTCCAGTGTTCAATCCTGACTTCAAGAACTGTTGATGTGGAGCATGCACGTTCTGCCTGTCACCATGTGGGTTTCCTCCAGATGCTCCAAAAACACATCCTAAAAACCTGCAGGTTGGTCAGTTAATTGCCATCTGTAAATTGCCTCTAGTGTGTCGAATGAATGGCAGAATCTGGGGAGAGTTGATGGGAATGTGGAGACAATGATGTGATTAGAGTAAATAAATCCTTAATGGTTGTTGTGAACTCTGAGACAATGGGTTTGTTTCTGTTGTTCTGTGGCCATAAACACAGGTTTAGTTCCGTGAGATTCTTGAGTTTAGACTGCTTACACACTCTCAAACCTTGTAGTTGTATACTAAGTCCAGAAATGTTCCCTCCAAAATAATACAGAATCAAGTTGTTTTAGTTACTTGTTGATGCTAACTCACACTCTTGGAACATTGAAATTTCAAATCACCGTAGAGACATTTAAAGCACTTCCCAAAATAATATTCTTTTGTCAGAATATTTAGTTAATTTCTATGTGAAATGACTTTAAACACTGCTGTGTTGATTTTATAAAAACATTTGGGGCAGCTACTGTTGAATATTCAGTTGCTGTGTATGCCATTTTTATTATTAGAAGTTTGGTCAGAAGCCAATGTGTATCATTGTCTTGTTATGAAGATGTTCTACACTTAGTGTTTTTCTTCATTTTATTGTTCATAAGATGCAACAGCATGGACCTTCTTCATCTGTCTTTATTACGCACAAATCACTTTGTATTCACAAAGTATTCAAGCACTGCTCCTCCTTTGCTGTAACTTTCCATGATGTCCTATTGAAATCCCACCCATCATGATTCAGGTTAATGTAGTCATGTATTTATCACTGCTTCATTCATGCGGGTAATGACATATTCGGGATGCACGATGCTCACCTCTTTCTGACAGAAGTTAAAACAACAGTGAGCAGTCTATCATTTTCATTTCTAAGTCTCAGCCTTGACAAGAAGATGTGAATTAAATGGTTCCCACTGGGATTTCAGTGCCGACATTTGCCTACCTGAGTTGTTAATGCCCTGTATATTTCATATCTCATTGCTGAGTTTCACAGTAATTGCAGCATCAACAGTGACGATTGATGCTGAGTGATGAGCCTGTTCCATGCAATGGTTTGGGGACCACTTGCAACAGAGCTGCACCAGCAATTGCAGGGAATTGGGGCTCAACACCTCCCTGTGTGCCTGGGTCCTGGACTTTCTCACTGCCAGGCCCCAGGTAGTCAAGATGGGAGGGAATACATCGAAGTCCTTCACCCTGAGCACAGGATCGCCCCAGGGTTGCGTCCTCAGCCCTCTATTGTACTCCCTGTACACACATGACTGTGTGGCTAGGTTCAGCTCCAACTCAATAATTAAGTTTGCTGATGACACTGTGGTGGTGGGCCTGATCTCAGACAACGACGAGAAGGCCTACCGGGAGGAGGTGGCTGGTCTAGCACTCTGGTGCCAGGATAACAGCCTCCTCTTGAACATCAAAAAAACGAAGGAGCTGATCATGGACTTTAGGAGGGCACATCATCCGAGGACGTACACTCCATTGAGGATAAATGGGGATCCTGTGGCTAGGGTGAACTGTTTTAAATATCTGGGAGTCCACATCTCCGAGGATATGACATGGGCATCACACGCCTCAGCACTCGTGAGTAAGGCAAGGCAGCGCCTTTACCACCTCAGGCAATTGAGGAAATTCAGAGTGTCTCCGAGGATCCTTCAGTGCTTCTTCGCAGCGGCGGTGGAAAGCCTCTTGTCCGGGAACATTACCATCTGGTTTGGGAATTGCTCTGCCAAGGACAAGAAGGCTCTGCAGAGAGTAGTGCGTTCGGCCGAACGCACTATGGGAACTTCACTTGCCCCCCTGCAGGAATTATACATCAGGAGGTGCAACTCCAGAGCCAACACTATCATGAGAGACCCCTTCCACCCCTGCAACGGACTGTTCCAGCTGCTACGGTCAGGCAACGCCTCCGTTGCCATGTGGTGAGAACGGAGAGGTTGAGAAGGAGTTTCTTCCCAGAGGCCATTCGGACTGTAAACGCCTATCTCACCAGGGACTAACGCTACTGAACGTTTTTCCTTCCATTATTTATTATGTAAAAGAATATGTGTGTTATGATTGTGTTTATAGTTTGTTTGGTTGTTTGTCTTTTGCACAAAAGTCCGCGAGCATTGCCACTTTCATTTCACTGCACATCTCGTATGTGTATGTGACAAATAAACTTAACGACTTGACTTGACTTAACAGAAGCTACATTTATAATACAAAATAATTCCAATAATACAGCATGCTTGGAATTTTCCAGACCATTAGATATTCCCATTAATATGCCACACAATATTATTTCACTATTCTAGATGGTACACAGTATCAAGTTTTCCAGTGAAACTGGTCAACAGTAAGAAAGCAATGGAACTGGCGAATAGTGGGTTGAAAGATAGCGCAGGGACCAGGGCATCGGTGAGGTATAGAGATCATAAGATCATGTGAAAGGAGTAGAATTACGCCATTCGGCCCATCAAGTCTACTATGCCATTCAATCATGGCTGATCTATCTCTCCTTCCTAACCATTCTCCTGCCTTCTCCCCATATCCCCTGACACCCGTACTAATCTAGAATCTTCCTTAAATAAATCAACTGACTGCCTCCGCAGCCTTCTGTGGCAAAGAATTCCACAGATTCCCCACCCTCTGACTAAAGAAATTCCTCCTCATCTCCTTCCTAAAAGGACGTCCTTTAATTCTGAGGCTATGACCTCTAGTCCCAGACTCTCCCACAAGTGGAAACATCCTCTCCACATCCACTCTAGCCAAGCCTTTCACTCTTTAGCAGAGGGAACGGAAGCCATGGTCCTGGAGAGTTGGCAGAGCATAGAACCAGGACTCCCATGTGTTAAAGGGGAACACAACAAACATTTTCTGGTGAGCCAGATGCTGAAAAAGCAGGATTTATGGACCGTGGATTATCGGAATTTAACTCCATAAAAATTAATTTGATCACTAGGCAGGCACGTAACAGGCTTTATAATGGAATGTGGAGAAATCTGAAATTGAGAATCAAGTTGTCTTTGTGCTTCATCCCTGCAGCCATGGGGTTTGCTTGTGGCACTGCCCCAGTAGTGACAATGTGCCCAGCTCTATAGACAGGGAAGTTGATTCTTGGTTTGATCACCAGGTTGTGAGAGGAATGTGGATTTCACAGTGCTGCTGTCGGTCCCCAGATAGGTCTGAACTTCAAATCCTCAAGTGGTGTAAGTGGTGCACAGATTTCATTTCTGCACTAAGTGCACATTGTCCTTGCTTGTAACAAAAATTATAATCAGAACCAATTTCCTTAACACTTTCACCATGATGACAAGAAAACATTAAATCCCAAAGGTCTCAGTCTGAACAAGATTAACATGCTAATCAGTCCAGCGTACACTGTGTATGCCGTACTCTAATTATGATATACATAGCTGTCACTACTGCACGAGCTGCAGATTACAGAGAGCAATTATATCAATGTAAATCAACTGAGAACATCATGCAATGCTAACAAATTCTGTTTCCTTTACTATTAGAATATTCATTCATGTCCCTGAATGTCAGGCTGGCTGAATCACAAGAGCTCCCCCCCCCTCCCTATTGTAACCTATATTTGAAGGTAATCTGCCTTTCAATAGGAGAAAGAGCCATTCAGTGAGTGATAACAAAATAAAATTGAATCTGTTTAACTTGTAGGAGATGAAGGGACAAAGCAGTTTAACTGATTTAACCTAAACTGATCCCTTTCTTTCTGAAGCTGTCACGGTGGGCCATTGCTGCGAGACTTTCAGATACGAAGCTTGAATACTTTGAGCTTCGAAGAAAGTTTTTTGGTTTCACGGTGACAGGCACCCAGAAGATTGGTCTGTCATTACTCAGAGTCAAATACATGGCCACAAAGGAGCTTCAGGCTGTTGGAACCGACAACGTGGAGGAGGCTCTGGGCCTGGAGCACGTTTTTTTTATGGCCGCACATTCCCCGCTGCAATCAGTCTGAAGAAGGGTCCTGACCTGAAACATCACCCATCCATTTTCTCCATGTTGCCTGACCCGTTGAGTTACTCCAGCATTTTTTGTCTATCTAAGGATGGTGAATCTGTGGAATTCATTGCCACAGACGGCTGTGGAGGTCGTCAATGGATATTTTTAAGGCAGAATTTGACAGATTCATGATTTGTTTGGGTGTCAGGGGTTTAGGGGGAGAGGGCAGAGAATGGAGTTCATAGGGAAAGATAGATCAGCCATGATTGAATGGCAGAGTAGACTTGATGGACCAAATGGCCTAATTCTGCCAGTGTCATTTATGAACTTACAAGGAGCTTCAATTGGTTGATTATAATTTGTGCATTTGTGGCCACAGACTTGTGATTATACAAGTCTGTAGACAGAGAAATATTCACCATGATATGTCCCCTTGCTGCTGCAGATGGCCTTGCCTTGCACAAGGTCTATGAATACCAGCACTGCGCTGCATAAATCAGAGCAATTTTTAAACATTGGAATGCGGTCAGAGTGTCAGCACCAGGGATTACACTCCAAGGACAGCTTGCAAAACTGGGATTTGCATTTCCTTCAGTATGGAAGATTGAAGTGAACCACTTGTAGTGTTTAACATGATTGATGACTTGACAGGATAGATAGAGAGAATCTGTGTCCTCTGTCAAATCATCCAGAGCAAGGAGGCTTAACTACAAAATTAAAACCAGGCCGTCCGTGAAGACGTCAGGAAACATGCTTCACCTGAAATGTCGTGTACATCTGAAAAAGGATCCCTGAAAAGCTGTGGTTAAATCCACTGCAACTTTCATCAAAGAGATGTATTTCTAGTAGGTAGGATATGGAACCAAAGCCAATAGATGCCATGGAAATGTGTATCAGAGATATCTAATAAAATGATTGAAAAAGTTTAAGGGATGGAATATTGCCATATTGCTCATACATGTATTTTATTTTCACAGCTTGCATTTATTTTGTATGTTAACAGGACATTTGTTGCTGCAGTTTGTCATTTGCATTAGGATATAAATAATCAGACAGAAGTTTAATGTTGAAAAATTATTGTTGTGCACCTTTTAGCTGAAGGCATTTTGCACTAATGGAGATACTCTTGTACCCTCTCCCCAGTGATGCCCAACCCCCAGCGATTCAAGGGTAGAAGTATGATCTCCTGGGCTGACCTTGATATCACTATATCTGTGCCCTGGTACATCGGCCTCATGTTCCGCACAAGAAAGGCCAACGGGTTCCTTGTTCAAGCAAATGCCGGGACTTCCTCCAAAATCATTATCCAGGTGAGCAGCTACCCTGCAACATTGCACGCTGAGCAATATTACTGCCACTGCTGAACTAAAAGTCTGGTTTGTCACTGGCGTTGGCCGTAGAAGCAATCTTCCTCTAAACATTAGCTGTGAAATGTATCACAGATTAAATTATCACCATTTTCACACTTGTCAGAGTTGCTGTCCTGTGTTAGCTATTTTCATTAATTAAAAGACGTGTGATTTCTGGATAATTCTATTTTAAAATGACAACAGTGACTTTGTTTATCCAGATTTGCTCCCTTGCCATTCAAGTCATGTTAATGTTGACGTTTAATGTGATTGAATGAAATATTTTATTAAAATAAACTCCCGTTTGATGTGGAAACAGACCCTTTTGTTCATACTTGGAAATCCATGGGTTGTTCTGATTTGGTTCCCTTCACCTGCGGCTCCCTCAGCAGGGACTGTACTAACCTCTGCAAAGTAATAACTTTTCTTCTGCTGACCTCTCTATAACATCGAGCGGCTGTAAAATTATCAGTGGATTTCCTTGGTATTTTTTAAGAGCTAAAGCATTTTTGCATTTCTATTTAGAGTGTGTGTTGATAGGTATAAGCTGGCTTCATGCCCAAGCATTTTAAAGTGAAGGGAATTCATTCAAACTTGAAGTAGTGTGTGTCTTTGTTTCAGTGTATACTGTGTGAATTGGCTCCAGTGCTCATGTTGTTCTGTCTCTGGCAGATAACGGATAATAAACTGCAGTTTGAAGTGTACAACAAACTCGGACTCAAAGCCAAACTGAGACTGCCTCGGAAACGGGTCAGTGACGGAGACTGGCACCATTTACTGATTGAGATAAAAAGTATGAAGGATGTCAAGGACATCAAATACATGGCAGTCATATATTTGGATTATGGAATGTACCAGGTAACTTATTTCAGGGATATTTCTGCATTTCTGTCAGTCTCCAATGACCAGTTTGTAGACGTTGAACTCCATAATTACATCCAAAACTGAAAGTGTCACGGAACACCTGAGCATCTGCTCCTAGGCATCATTGTGTTTGGTCTAGTTTCCCATCACATCATGGTGTACGTAGGTCGAACTGGAAAGTCAGGTCAAAGTGCAAAATCTAAGTATCGCCATCTCAAGATGGATTAACATCAACTTTTGAGCTTTTGGGTTGAAACCATTTTTCATGAACTGTATTCCAATACCCTCAGGGATCTCTGACGGAATAATCTTTATACCTTCCAATTTTTCAATGTATCTAATTGGCAATCCTATGTATGTTTAGCTTTTTGGAAACTTGCTTTTGGAAAAGCTCCTTGTGTGGTGCATCTGTCAGTGACAGGCATCATAGTTTATCACGTGGCTCGAGATTTAATTTTGCTATTTATAGTGTGTCCACAAACTGAATGTAATGTTTCCATGGTGTTCGTTTTGTACTGAAGAAGACGCAGAATGCTGGAGTAGCTCAGCTGATCAAGAAGCATCTCAGGAGAACGTTGATAGGCGACGTGTCAGGACGGGCCCTTCATCGAAACTCTTTCCCGAGATGGGCTACCCCAGCACGCTGTGTAAACCAGCATCTGCAGATCCTTGTTTCTTCGTTCTCCTATTTATACTCTAATCATATACTCCAATCACATCACCTCTTGTACAATTTATCTTTCTGGCAGTTCCTGATTCACCTTCTTCTCTTCCCTCGATCCTTTTTTTTTTCTTTGCCTTTCTCCTTGTTGAGAGGTAAAGTTGATGAAAGCACCCATCCTGCATCACATCCAGAGCTGCCAAAGTGCGGCAACAACTGTACCTGAACTTGGTGACCCTTCATGGGCTCTTTTCCAGTGTTTCAAGCCCCACTCCCCTGGAATAACCATCACTTTCCCAGATGTTATGTTAAAGTCATTAGGGATAACCAAGAAAAACCCGAACACTTAAATGCAAAGATTAAATTTAGTTCTTCATTAAGCAGTGAACTTGCATTGAAAATACTCCCTATATTAATATCTTGAAGGAAAGGCAAATCTGATAAAATGTTACAATTTCACAGGATACTTGCCCCCAAGTGACACTCTTCCACTGATGAGCATTAAGTGTTGCATTTGATCATTATGGGAAATGCTCCCAGTGTACTATGTAGGATTTCAGCAATGTTATTGAAGGCTAGACGTATGTTAATAGCAGCAATAGACAAACACTGTGATTTATAATATTTCTCAGTCCCCCATGCACCAAGTTTAAGTGCTACATTATTGCCATTTGAATCAACCATCAACTGAAAAAGTGTTCTTTAATCTTTGACTGCGTGTCATTACAGGGCAGTGTAGAAATTGGCAATGAATTGCCAGGATTAAAATTGACAAATATCTTTGTTGGCCGCCTCCCTGAAGGATTGACCACAAGGCAGCAAGCGTTCTATGGCTGCATGCAGGTAAGAAGCAATGGATCACTGAGGTTCATTCTTTCCCTCCACTGTTACTTGTACTTCATCCATGCTACCAGATTGAAAACCTAAACGTACTGGAAATGTGAAAAATAAATGCTGGGAAAACCCCACCTTCCTTGCTCGCCATACTTATTTGATGTAGGGTCATCAAGCTGAAAGGTTAAACGATTCTCGTTCTACAGATGCTGTCTGAGCCTTAGGCTTGCAGACTTTAGAGATACAGCACAGAACAGGGCCTTAGGCCCACTGTTCATGCCGACCAGTACACTAGCACTATCCTACACACTAGCGACAATTTATAGTTTTTACCTAAGCCAATTTACCTACAAATCTGTACCTCTTTGGGGTTTGGGAGGAAATTGGGGCACCCAGGAGAAAACCCATGTGGTCACAGGGAGAACATGCAAACTCTGCACAGACAGCAACCCGTAATAAAGATCGTACCTGGATATCTGGTGCTGTAAGGCAGCAACTCTACCGCTGCACCACTGTGCTGCCCAAAATCTTTCTAGCATTTTCTGTTGTTAATGCAATTAAATTCATTGTGTTTAGACACTGAAGTACCCATTCAGTTGGAACAGTTTTCTATCACCACAGACCAGAGACCACTGAATGTGGTCGGTCAGTGAGTCCTCTGGATCACTTTAAATGGTGGAGATCTGTTTCCCAGGCTTCTCACAGAGTTGCTGTGAAGTTTGTCGGCAGCAAAGTATTCGTTGATCCTTGAGCAGCTGCACAGTGAACAAAATCTCTGACTCTTCCTGCCCTTTCTCCCTGGGATTATCAGTTTCTGAATACAATGCTGTATAAACAGAAGATCCCAAAATATAGAAAGGTCATATTTCACTAATTTGGAGTGATACATTCTTTGCCAGCGATGGCTTAGTTCGAAGCACTTGCATCTGAGTTGCAAGTTAAATACCGTTTAAGCCACTTGAGCAGACAAACCTATGTTCCCACTAGAGTACATTTCTGAGAGTCCTTAACACTGAGGTACAATCTTTCAAATAAAAAACTTAAATAAAACGCTCTCAGACATAAAAATCTCTTGATTTGAATATTCCATGGATATGCCTTTTTTCTTCACATTAATGCATATATATATATATATTCTATGTTATTTGTATTTGGATGTGCAATTCACTATTATAATCTGCATCTTCTATTATCATTTTATCTCTATTTATTTTGAATTTTTCTCACTGAGCAGAGATTGCTTCTCATCTCAGTGCTAAATGGCCAACCCCTCGCTTTGAGACCGTGAACCCTGTTTTTTGATGCCTCAGGCAGGGGACACATTAGTTCTGCATCTACTTTGTTAAGCCCTGCGAGGATTTTATGTTTCAGTAAGATATCCTTTCATTCTTAGCATTAACCCAGCATTGGCCCAGGCTGTTCTATCTCGTTCTTGATCAATCTGATAAAGCTTTATTGTGCAGCTTCTGCCACAAGTGGGAAGGGAGACCTGCGCACAGTATTCTAGATGAGATCTCACCAGGGCTCCATTTAATTGCAATGTTTACTCATTTCCTCAAAGCCTTTTGCAGTAAAGGCCAACATGATGCAAGTATTACTAATTGTTTGCTGCATTTGTATGTTTACTTCATAATTCGTGTACAAGAACACCAGTCCTTTTGAAGACCAACATTATTCAGTCTCTCACCATTTAAAAATATTCAAGTTCACAATTTAAATTCAGTTTAGTTCAGAGATACAGCTTGGAAACAGGCCCTTCGACCCAGTGAATCCACCGTGACCATAGACCACCCGTTCACTCTAGTTCTATGTTATCCCATTCCGACCAGCTAGGGGATAATTTACAGAGGCCAATTAACCTACAAACCCACATGTCTTTGGGATGTGGGAGAAAACAGGCGTACCCAGAGGAAACCCATACAGTCACACAGGAAGAACGTGCAAACTCCACACTGACACCACCCGAGGTCAGGATCGAACCTGGGTCACTGGCACTGTGAGGCAGTGGCTCTACCAGCTGCACCACTGTGCTGCCCCATTTTTCTACATTGTATATTTTCACCCATTCATTCATCCCCTTGAAAAAAGACACAACGTGCTAGAGTGTCTCAGCAGGTCAGGCAGCATCTCTGGAGAACATGGATAGATGACGTTTCATGTGGGGAGCTTCTTTCAGACTGTCATCATTAATCTCACAACTCACATTGCCGGCCAGGTTTGCATAATCAAACATAGCCCTATGTCTCTCTATATTCTGAGAATGGTAACGATCTTTCGACAAGTTGAGAAGCTTTGGCGGGTGGGGAAGCTCCTTACCTGGAGAGCATGATTGATAGTACATTTGGTGCTAATGACATTTCAGGCGCTGTATTTTAGTTGAACCTATTGTCCCATTGGTGAGTTGCCTTCAATGATGAAGCTCCTTCAGTGTTATATTGTGAAGTTTTCTTTGAAGTATTAACAATTAAAAATAGTTCCTTTCTCTACTCTACGATAGGGACTGCGAATGGGTGATACTTCTACAAATGTAGCCACTCTAAACATGGATCGAGCTGTAAAGGTTCAAGTAGAGAATGGATGTGATATTCCAGACCAGTGTGATACCAATCCCTGTCCTCCAAACAGCTACTGCACTGATGACTGGGGCAGTTACTCGTGTTTCTGTGAACCAGGTAACTATATGAGTTTCGGCCCGAAACGTCGCCTATTTCCTTCGCTCCATAGATGCTGCTGCACCCGCTGAGTTTCTCCAGCAATTTTGTGTAACTATATGAGATGTTCTCTTTGGCTCAATACAATGCTTGGTATCAATGAAAAAAATACTCAGTGAATGTTGAATTATTATAAACATTTGACCAGGTGTTAAAGTTGGACACCTGACCAAGAGTAAGAAGCCCTTTGTTAATTAGAATCATACAGCATGGAAACAGACCCTTCGGCCCAATTTGCCCATGCCGACCAAGATGCCCCATCTCCACTTGTTCCACCTACCCACATATCCCTCCAAACCTTTCCTATCCATGCACCTGTCCAAATATCTTTTAAATGGTGTAAATAAATATCATATGGTGCCAGCGCAATAACCTGGCCCTCAACACCAGCAAAACCAAGGAACTGATTGTGGACTTTGGAAGGAGTAGGAGGAGGACCCACAGCCCCATTTATATCAACGGGTCGATGGTTGAAAGGGTCAAGAGCTTCAAATTCCTGGGCATGCACATCTCTGAAGATCTTTCCTGGTCCGAGAACACTAATGCAATTATCAAAAAAGCACATCAGTGCCTCTACTTCCTGAGAAGATTACGGAGAGTCGGATTGTCAAGGAAGACTCTCTCTAACTTCTACAGGTGCACAGTAGAGAGCATGCTGCCCAGGTTGCATCGTGGCTTGGTTTGGCAATTTGAGTGCCCTGGAGAGGAAAAGACTACAAAAAGTAGTAAACACTGCCCAGTCCATCATCGGCTCTGACCTTCCTTCCATCGAGGAGATTTATCGCAGTCGCTGCCTCAAAAAGGCTGGCAGTATCATCAAAGACCCACACCACCCTGGCCACACACTCATCTCCCTGCTACCTTCAGGTAGAAGGTACAGGAGCCTGAAGACTGCAACAACCAGGTTCAGGAATAGCTATTTCCCCTCAGCCATCAGGCTATTAAACCTGGCTCGGACAAAACTCTTGATTATTAACAACCACTTTCTGTTATTTGCACTTTATTTGCAGTTTATTTATTCATGTGTGTATATATTTATATCATGGTATATGGACACATTTATCTGTACTGTAGTAAATGCCTTACTATTTTTCTGTGTGCTTAAGCAAAGCAAGAATGTCATTGTCCTATACAGGGACACATGACAATAAACTCACTTGAACTTGAACTAAATGCTATTATAGTACCTGCCTCAACTACCTCCTTTGGCAGCTCGTTCTAGATGAATGAATGAATGATGAATGAATGAAGGAATGAATAAGTTTATTGGCCAAGTATGTACACATACATCAGGCACGGTTGACTGCGCCTGAACCCCTCTGTCGGTGGATCACCAGTTTCCTGACAGACAGGAAGCAGCATGTGAGGCTGGGAAAGCACATCTCGGACCCGCAAACCCTCAGCACAAGAGCATAGCAAGGCTGCGTACTCTCCCCTCTCCTCGACTCTCTCTACACCAATGACTGCCCCTCCACTGCCTCCTCTGTCAAGCTTCTCAAGTTTGCGGAGGGCACAACCTTGATTGGATTGATCCAGGATGGGGAGGAATCTGCCTACAGACAGGAAGTGTCACAGCTGGCGCCCTGGTGCCATCGCAACAACCTGGAGCTCAATGCTCTTAAGACAGTGGAATTGATTGTAGACTTTAGGAGAGCTCCCCCTCCCCTCTCCCCACTCACCATCAACAACACCACAGTCACATCTGTGGAGTCTTAAATTCCTGGGAACCACCATCTCCAAGGACCTTAAGTGGGGGGCTACCATCGACTCCACAGTCAAAAAGGCACAACAGAGGATGTACTTCCTACGGCAGCTGAGGAAGCACAATCTGCCACAGGCAATGATGGTCCAATTCTATAAGGCCATCGTAGATTCTGTCCTCACGTTCTCCATCATGGTCTGGTTTGGCTCAGCCACCAAGCGCGACACCTGGAGGCTGCAGCGAATCGTCCGATCAGTTGAGAAGGTTATTGGCTGCAACCTTCCCTCCATTGACAAACTGTACACTGCAATGGCCAGGAATCGAGCGGGTAAGATCATCTTTCACCCCTCTCACCCTGGCCACAAACTCTTTGAATCACTTCCCTCTGGAAGGTGACTCCGGACTGTCAAAGCTGCCACAGCCAGACATAAAAACAGCTTTTTTTCCACGAGTAGTAGCTCTACTCAATAACCAAAAATCTGTAGCCTCCTTTTGCTCAGGTATTTTATTTAATTCACATGTTTAATCAATAATGTTTTATTATTAATGTTTTATGTATCATTCTTAACTGTCACTGTATGTCATGTTGTCACGTGGGCAGAGCACCAAGGCAAATTCCTTGTATGTGAATACTTGGCCAATAAATTAATTAATTAATTAATTGATTCATTCATACAAGGAATTTGCCTGGTGCTCCCATCACAAGTAACAACACGACATACAGCAACAATTAAGAATGACACATAAAACATTAATAATAAAACATTATGGTTTAAACATGTGAATGAAATAAAATACCAGAGCAAAAGGAGGCTACAGACTTTTGGTTATTGAGTAGAGCTTGTGGAAAAAAATTGTGTTTATGTCTGGCTGTGGCAGCTTTGACAGTCCGCAGTCGCCTTCCAGAGGGAAGTGATTCAAAGAGTTTGTGGCCAGGGAGAGAGGGGTTAGAGATGATCTTGCCCGCTTGCTTCCTGGTCCTTGCAGTGTACAATTCGTCAATGAGGGGAAGGTTGCTGCCAACAACAGATACCCACTGCCCTCAGTGTATTAATGTGTATTAATGTATTATTCTCAGGACCATGTCTTCTGTTATTGTTAGAGCTTCACATGTATAGATCATTTTATCATGCTGCTTTAGGACACAGTTCAACTTTATTTAGTGCATAATTCATTCTGGTAAAAGGATCAGTGCAAGTATTTATGAAACTAAAGCTAACAATTTCCTTTGCTCCCCTTAACAGGATTCTTTGGGAAGAACTGCATTGACGTCTGCAAACTGAATCCATGTGAACACGTGTCCCACTGTACCCACAAACACGGCTCCTCGCATGGATATGCCTGTAACTGCGGAGAAAACTATTATGGTCAATACTGTGAAAATAAGTAAGGAAGCAAACAGCAAATTGGTGATATATTTGGATCTATTTTTAAGCAATGAACAGCATTGTTTGATCGTGCCAGAGCACACTCAACTGTTTCTTCCAGTCTTATGAGCAACTATAGTGTTCACATGGAAACCAAGCAGCCTGACGTACTTTAGTTTTGAGTTTAGAAAATCTTCTAAATTGAAATTATTGACATCCAATAAAAAGGAATTAACATTTTTGCAGTTTGTGGATGGTAATTTGTAAGGAGAATCTTAAATGATCAAATGCTTCATGTAACTGAATAATACCTGAGGCAGTGAGTAAGTTGTTTGTGGAACACTACATTGAGAGGGTACAATTCACAAAGATGCATCATGTTCAAGAGTCCAGTTGATCATCTTTGGAGCGTGAGGTTGGAGAGTTTTTATTGTGCTGCTGGTTGCTATCATTGAGAGACATATAATATGATTCTGTACAACATGATCAATTATCTGAGTAGGTGACACACACAAGAATGTAAGAGTAGGAGATAGACTCGAAATGCTGGAGTACCTCAGCAAGACAGGCAGCATCTCTGTAGAGAAGGAATGGGTGACCTATCGGGTCAGACCCTTCTTCAGACTGAAAGTCACGGGAACAAGAGATACTGACGATGATGTAGAAGATGATGAAGATGATTATAGAGCAAATGAATGAAAGATATACAAAAAGTAAGAAAGATAAAGGAAACGGGGCATTGTTAGCTGTTTGCCAGGTGAGAATGAAAAGCTGGTGTGACTTGGGTGGGGAGGGGTGGAGAGAGAGGGAATTCAGGGGTTACTTGAAGTTAGAGAAATCAATTATACCCTCTGGGTGGTAAGCTGCCCAAGCGAAATATGAGATGCTATTCCTCCATTTTGTGTTTAGCAGCACGCTGACAATGGAGGAGACCTAGGTCAGAAAGGTCAATGTGGGAATGGGAAGGGAAATTAAAGTGTTTAGCAACCGGGAGATCAGGTAGGTCCAAGCAGACTGTGTGAAGGTGTTCAGCAAAACGATCGCCCAGTCTATGTTTGGTCTCGCCGATATATAAGAGTCCACATCTTGAACAACGGGTGCAGTAGATGAGATTGGAGGAGGTGCAAGTCAACCTCTGCCTAACCTGAAATGACCGTCGATGACTGTGGCCTAACTGCCCACGGCCTCCACTCGTCTTTGGTGCCAGTTACACAGAGAGTTAAATTCTCCAGCCTTTCAAAAATATATCTACCTCCTCTTCAAAATACCTACATTGATCTAGCCTCCACAAGCTTCCAGTGTAGAGAATTCCAGAGATTCCCCACATGCTGGGAGAAGAAATTCCTATTCATCCTGATTTTTATTGACTGTACCCGTATCTTGTAAATAGGTATTTGCATTAAAAATGCTGCCATTTGTAAAAACTTCTCAGCATCTAGCTTTCCATGGCCCATTAGGATCTGTTTTGTTTCAGTAAGATCACCCCTCATTCTAAACATTTCCATGTTCCTCATTCTTATATTACTTTTAAGAATTGACAAAGGTAGACATATCTGTAGGGTGACTCAGCTAGTAGAACTGCCGGCTTCCAACCCGGCTTCAGTCCTGATCTGCAATGCTGTGTAGTCTGCACATTCTCCCCATGGACTCCACATCCCAAAAACAAGCGGTTGGTAGGTTATTCAATCACGGTGAATCGCCCCTAGATTGTAGGTGAATGGTAAAATCAGGGAAAGGTTGGTCGGAATGTGGGCAGAATTATTGGTGATTATTAACTCCTGCTCGGTGGGTATATGGAACGTGCTGCCAGAGGAGATAGTGGAGAAAGGAATTATAACAGCATTTAAAATACACCATATACAGTGCATGTTATAGGAATAGGAAATGTTTAAAGTGATTTGGACTAAATAAAAGCAAATGGGACTATCTTAGATGGAGCAACTTGTTTGGCATGATTGATTTGGGCAGAAGGCCCCGTTTCCGAACTTTAAGACTCTATATGACTCTAATAGGTTACAGAGAAAATTGGTGGGGAATGGGATTGCTCTCTGAGCTGACATAAACTTGAAGGGCTGAATGGCCTCCTTAAAAGTTGTGAAGCAACAGGAAATATGATTGGTAATAGCGGGCAGATAAAACAAAAAAAACCTCTGGAAATGGCTGAAGCTTTCATTATTTAATGAAGTGTTCCTGAGATTAGGGACGGCTGTGAGTATCCATTGTAAATTTGCGTCAGGGGAATAGGTACAGTTTGGAATGTCTTGCCTGCTGACACTTTAATGACAATCTCTGCACTTTTCCAGGATAGATCTGCCATGTCCAAGGGGAAGGTGGGGAAATCCCATCTGCGGTCCTTGTAATTGTGATACCAACAGGGGCTTTGACATCGACTGCAACAAGACCACTGGAGAGTGCAGGTGTAAGGTAGGAAACACTGCCCCAAGCCACACTTAACAATGCCCAAATGCTACAATTTATAGATGTCTACAGGAAATGAATATTCAAAATTGCATGGAACTAAGGCGGCATTTCTTACATTGGATAGAGCGGATTATTTTGGTTTCCGTCCATGTTTCATATGCTCACATATTTGGCACAAATCTCTCCAGTTTCTGACTCGCAGCCAAAGCCATCATCCATGTGAGTGATTCCATCAAGAGTGCACAAGCTGTAACTATTTCCCGTTTGTCTCTACATGGTATGATGTGGAATAATGAGCACCCTGTATTCATTATTGGAATTTAGCATGGTTTGTCTCAGAGGCTGTCAACGTACTTTTGTTCACAGCAAATCACTTTCCTCAGCTCTGCACTGACTTCCTTATTAGACCGGCTAGGGCATGGGGATTTTCAAGTGGTGTGTGGGAGGGTTTGAATCTGGTGATTTGCTCATCGAGTGATCAGTTGTTAGTGGGTGTATTGAGTTGGGTGATAAGTTGGGTGACAATATGAGTTAAGTATGCGGGTCTTGAGTTGGGTGACAGGGAACAGGGAGGCGTTGAGTTGGGTGATTGTGGTTGGAGGATAGTGAGTCAGGATTAGGGGGCCATTGAGTGTTGGTGTTGAGTTTAATGGGTGGATGAGTTGGGTGATCGGGAGATAGAGGGGGAAGAGATGTCAGGTGAGTGTCGCATGCATGAACGTTGTGTGGGGGTTGGGAACATGAGTTGATGTCATCAGTGATCACTTGAAGTAGAGTAGGATTGTCCTCCTAGTGGGTCCTTGAATGGCTGAAGAGGCCATTCCACAGACTTTTTGGGCCGATGAACACCAGTCTGTTAATGTGGGGAGACTGATGCACTGACAGCCCCCACAGAGACAGCCCCCCCCCCCCCCCCCCCGAGTCTAACAACATGGACAACACAATGGTGGAGAGTTTCTCTCTGCTGCAGCCGTCTTCAACCTTCTCAGCCGTTGTGGTGCTCCAACTGCTGGCTAGCAACTATCCTCTGCCTGTTTCATCATTGTGGTTGTCACCTTGGGCTGTGCATTGTCAGGAATCTCTCCCTTGACCTGCCAGTCATGGTTGACCCAACCTGGAGCATAACTCCAGATGGTGTACGAGATTGCAACCTTCACGTGGTCCGCCCAGTTTCAACGAATGCAATCAACCTGGCGTGCTGTGCGTGCACTCCAGATGGTCTAACTCTTAGAATCTGAGGCACACAGTCTGCTGGCTTCTCCGCCACTCCAAGGTGCCATCCTCGGAGAAGGGGTGGATGTAGTGAGATTTAGCCAAGTCAAGTTTCTGGTGTTGCTCTTGGACCTGCTGTAATCTTCACAGACACTGGGGAAACATTGTTCTATTGGACGAACTTGGCATTTGTAGCACACAAAGGAACTCAGAACAAAATCGGTGGTTGTCATGAACCCGATATTGTCCCTAAATGATCATGTAGCTCACAAAAATGTGGCACTGGGTGATCTAATTTTGGACAATTATGTTTTCAACCCTGCTTGATTAGAAGATTTTGAGTTTTACATTAGGCCTAAAGATCATTGACAAGCATTACCTCTGAATTGTAACAAGCAGGGTGAGAAACCAGCTCAGTGTGGGCCTGATAGTGACCAAAAGGCAACGGTGTGAGCAATGATAATGCAAGTAGACTTTCCAAATTGGATTCAAGATTTGAATTTCATGCCCACACACAGAAATAATAAGTGGAGGTTAACACTAAGATGGGAGTGTGTGCGATAAGCCATTCCCTGATGGGAACTTCAATCAAATACATTGTAGTTTGCATTTGGAAGAATGCAACACTTCTCCTCCAGGGCTCCAACATCCAACTTTAAACAGAAAATGACAAAGTGGATGTCAAGGGGAGACTGGGTTGAGGCAAATTTTAATGCAAGGAATATTTCTCATTAGTGCATTTGCCAAAGGGAAAATCACAAGTCTGTGCAAACCCATAATTTGAGGGCTTGACAGTGTGCCAGAGAAACACGGCAGTGAACTTTCTGGCTTTGATGCGGATCCCCTTACAACAAGCTAGGGGAGGTCAGAGGTGGCGGTTAAACCCCGAAAAAGAGGAAATGTAACCCCCAACCTGCGGTGTACTCACTCAGTGGTGTTTCCATGGCAACAGGTGGTGAGGAGTTCAAGTGCTTCAGCAACACATCACGCTCGCAAAGTGTCACTGGGAATCCGGTTTAACTCCGGTTAACTCCTGCTCGGTGGATTTCCCAGTGTTTGGAATACTCAACAGCGAACTGGCGAGGGAAGCAGTTGGAGCCAGAGCCAAGTTGCTTTGGCAGGACCCCTCAGCCAAGAGAGCCTTTGGTCTGCTTTCTGCTCACACCGGCTACAGCGTCGTACTGCTGGGTTTCTAACCAGTAGCCAGCTACCTGTCAATAGGACAGGCGACCAAACAGGAAGCCGATGGTTTTTGTGAATCCTTCTCATGAAACTCAACGTGACGTCTGGGTTTCCAAACTTGCATGGTTTTCCCACAATCCCCCACTCATTCCACCTCCCACTCCTGCCACCACCCATCCCATCACCTTGACTATTGGTGCCGTCATCTCATCAACTTTCAAATACCTTTTATCCCATCAAGATTCTTAGCCTGTGATCAGCTCCTTCCAAGATAAGTCTGTACTTGTATAAAAGTTTGTGCTTTGTTTCTCAATCTTTATTGAAAATAATGCCTAAATATTTTTTTCTAAAATCCCGCTGACAGAAGAATATTTGTTACTCGTAAGTAAAGTGTGAAGCGTCGTGTTATAGGAACTCTGTCTTTTTTATTCCTGTCTGATGTGTTTTTGAAATAATGTCAGAGAGGACAGTCTCTCCCAGAGATGTAGAGAATCAAACATGGCCGACCTTCCCCTTGCAGGACAACTATTACCAGCCTCGGGAAAGCGACACTTGCTACCCGTGCGATTGCTTTCCGAGCGGCTCTCAGGCCCGCAACTGTGACGGGGAAACTGGCCTGTGCTCTTGTAAGGCTGGAGTGATTGGCCAGCATTGCAACCGCTGTGACAACCCTTTTGCTGAAATCACTAGTAACGGCTGTGAAGGTAAGCTCTGTCCCAACACCAATTATTACCTTGTCTTTTTGTATAACTTATTTCAGTAGAGTGATACAGAGTGGAAACAGGTTCTTCAACAACAACTCGTTCATTCTGACCAAAACAGCCCATTAGTCTGGATCAGCCATGATCATATTGAATGGTGCTGGCTCGAAGGGCCAAATGGCCTACTCCTGTACCTATTTTCTATCTATTTGGCCCATAACCTTCTAAACCTCTCTATGTATCTGTCCAAATATATTTTAAATGTTGTTATTGTACCTACTACTGCCTTTGGCAACTTGTTCCATATATTCACCAAGTTGTCATTCAGGTTCCTATTAAATTTTTACCCTCTTGCTTTAAACCTACGCTCTGTAGTTTTTGATTCCCCAACCCTGGGAAAACGACTCTATGCTTTCACCCCATCCATTAACCTCATATTGTATACACCTATAAGATCCAATGAATAAAGTTCTGGTCTGCCAAACCTCTCTCTATTGCTCAGGCCCTCAAGTCCTGCCAATATTCTCTTAAAATCAGCTCCTCACCTTTTCCAGCTTAATGGTCTCTTTCCTACAGCAAGGTGAACAAAATTGAACACAATACTCTTAAGTGCAACCCCACCAACATCTTGTACAACTGTGTCATAACCTCCCAACTTTGATACTCAACTATGGCAAGCATGATAAAGGCACCTGCGACCCTACTTTCAAGGAACCATATACTTGTATTCTTAGAATCCTCTGCTTTACTGCATTCCCCAGGGCCCTAACATTCACTGTGGAAGGTACTGGCTTGTTTGACTTTCCAATATCCAACACCACACACTTATCTGAATTAAACTCCATTTGCCATGTGTTGGCCCATTTACCCAGCTAATCAAGATCCCACTGTAATTCTCGAGAACCGTCTTCACTGTCTATGATAACAACAATTTTAGTGTTATCTGCAAACTTATTAATCATGTCTTGTACATTCTCATCCAAATTGCTGATATAAATGACAACCACCGATGTACCCAGCAACCCCACATCCAGGGTATTTTAATCTTACCCTGTCTTGCCTTTCCATATGACCCTACGAGATAGGTGCAGAATTAGGCCATTCGGCCCATTGATTCTACTCTGCCGTTCGATCATGGCTGAACTATTTTTCCCCCTCAACCCCATTCTCCTGCCTTCTCCCCGAAACCTTTGACCTCCTTCCAATCAAAAACCTATCAATCTCTGCTTTGAAAATACCCAATTTCTTGGCCTCTACAGCAATACAGACAATGAATTCCAACTCTTTCTGCAGTCGACCAGCTTCCTCAACACCACCTGCCCCAACACCTATCTTTGTATCATTCCAAACCTGGCCCCAAAGCCATCAAATCCATCATCCAGATCAATAACATACAATGTGAAAAGTAGCGGAACCAACACCAACTCCTGTGGAACATCACTACTCACTGCCAGCTAACCGGAAAAGGCCCCCTTAATTACCACTCTTTGCCTTCTGCCCGTCAGCCAATCTTCTATCAATGCTAGTATCGTCCCTCTAATACCATTGGCTCCTATCTTGTTTAGCAACCTCATGTGCGGCACCTTATCAAAGGCCTTCTGAAAATCCAGGTAAACAACATCCACTGACTCTCCTTTCACTCAAACAGGAACATGCATACCATGAACCTGTACACTTTTAAAAACATTCAACTCTCTGGACATCACTTTGCCCTCAAACAACCTATTCTTTCCAGGCAAATTTTCAAGTTCCTGTTTAATACCTACAAACGGCCTTGCCCCAATTTGTAGATCAGCCCTGTTCTAATCCATTACTATCTTAACGCAAAATGAACTGTGGTTGCAGGTCCCAAATGGTCCATCCACTGACACTTAAATCACTTTCCTTCCAATTTGCTAAGAGTAAATCAGCTTCTACTTATTGCCTGAGGAAACTCTCCTGAACACACTTGTCAAATCCCACCCCTTAATCCTATGGCAGTCCCAACCTATATTGGGAAAGTTAACCCCCTCCCCCACCATAACAATCCTATTAGTCTTATACCTGTATGCAATCTCCCGGTATATATGTTCCTTTAATTCCCATTGACATAGAACGCTCCCAACAAGGTGATTGACTCTTTTTTTCCTCTCCGATGCACCTACAGAGCCTCACTGTGATGTCATTACTGATCCTTCAGTAATGTCATCTTGGACTACTGTCATGATGTTCTCCTCAATCACTAATGCGACCCCCCACCCCCGTCTTTTTTTTTTTAAAGCCGCCTCTATCCCGCTTGTAGTATGTGTACTCTGGAGCATTAAGCTGCCAGCCCTGTTCTTCTCTCAGCCAGGTTTCATAATTGTTATAACGACCCAGTCGCACGTACCTATCCACACCCTGAGTTCATCCAACTTACCTGTCAGGACTGGAGCATTGAAGTCAATGTAATTTAATCCAACTGTTTTTCTTTGCTCCTGCTGTGTTCCTGCCTGTCTTCCTGTCGCTGATTTCTGTGCTGGTTTCCACCTTAACACCTGCCTCGCTGCTGCATCTGCCAGCCCAGTTTAAATCCTGGCAATCCTGCCCGCCAGGATGTTGGTCCCCCTCCAGGTTGCAACATGTGCCTCTTGTTCAGGTCTCCACTGCCCCACAAGAGATCCCAAAGGTCCAAACATTGGAATCCTTGTCCCCTGCACCAACTTCTTAGTCATGCATTCATCTTTTCTGTCCTTCTATTCCTTTCCCCAGTAATGCATGACACCGGGAATAATCTGTAGATTATCACCCTTGAGGTTCCTCATTTTAACTCAAGTCCCTGTATTTGTCAACCATTCCTTCTCTCCAGAGATGCTGCCGTTACGCTGAGTTACTCCAGCTTTTCGTGTCTATCCCTGTATTTATTAAGCAGGACCTCATCCCTTTTTTACTCATGTCATTTGTGCCAATATGCACAATGACTTCTGGTTGCTCACTTCCCCCTTGAGTCTGAAGAAGGGTTTCGGCCCGAAACGTCGCCTATTTCCTTCGCTCCATAGATGCTGCTGCACCCGCTGAGTTTCCCCAGCAATTTTGTGTACCTCCCCCTTGAGAATGTTCTGCAGCTGTTCCAACACATGCTGGACCTTGGCACGAGGTAGGCAACACATCATCCTGGAGACCCATTTGCTGTCTGTCCCCCCCACTCATGAGCCTCCTATCTAATCCTGACTAACTTCACCCACAGAGCCAGGTCTGGTTCCACAGACCTGACAGCTGCCCTCTTCTGATTGTGCATCTTCCCCAACAGTATCCAAAAGGGTATACTTGCTTTGGAGGGGAATGGCCGCAAAGTATTCCTGCACACTCTGCCCAGTCCCTTTCCTCATGGTCACCCATCTGTTTTCTGCCTGTGCCTATGGTGTGAACACCTCACCCTAACTCCTACCTACGACGCTATCGTTCTCCAGGATGACCCTGAGGTCACCCAGACACACCTCCGCTTCCCTCCCATTGTCAGAAGGGAGCTGCAGCTGCACACACTTCCCACAGGTGTTAATCCTCAGGGACACTGGAAGTTCACTTGACTTGCCATATCCTGCAAGAGGAGCATTCCAATGCCTTGGCTCGTATCGCAACTGCGCTAAGTTTAGTTTAGTTTATTGTCACTTGTACCGAGGTACAGTAAAAAGCTTTTGTTGCGTGCCAACCAGTCAGTGGAAATACCATACATGATTACAATCAAGCCATCCACAGTACACACGATAAAAGGATTAACTTTTAGTGCAAAATAAAGTCCAGTCAAGAAACGCTACTGTTGGAGTAGAGATTTAAAAGAATGAAGCGATTATAATGCGTGATTGCAGATTCACTTCTGTGACAAACACACAAAGCATCGACTACTGCACACAACATAAATCTACACAAGTGTCATAAATGTTCCGACCTTATCCTGCCGTCACCCTCCGCTCAGCCTCCTTGTGGAAACCACACAAATCAAAGGCTCTACACTTCCCCTCAAATACAGTGCCTCAACACACAGACTCTCCCATCATGGCTGTTCCCAATATTAGTATAGACTTAAAAAGCTGGAGCATCTCAGCGGGACAGGCAGCATCTCTGGAGAGAAGGAATGGGTGACATTTCTGGCCGAGACCCTTCTTCAGACTGACCAGTAAGAATTGGACTATTGGGAGTGTGGGGCAGTGGAGACCTGAACAAGAAGATTGGTCAGTCTGAAGAATGGTCTCGTCCCGAAACGTTACCCATTCCTTCTCTCCAGAGATGCTGCCTGTCACTCCAACTTTTTGTGTCTATCTTCGGTTTAAACCAGCATCTGCAGTTCCTTCCTACCCAATATTAGTATATTTGAAAACACAGTGATGGAATATTTGGTCAAATAGTTAATATCAGAATGTCATGTTGGTATCGTTATTGTTGCAATATAGAATTGACAAGCAATGTCACAAGAATCCGGTTGTTTTTATGGCTGTACAGGCATATTTAGATGAATGTTAATTTGTTTCAGTGAAATATGATGTGTGTCCAAAAGCCTTTGAATCAGGTATCTGGTGGCCACGCACAAAATATGGAAGACCAGCAGCCATGCCGTGCCCCAAAGGATCGATAGGTAAGTTACTGTGTAGATGTTTTGTTTTGTTTATTGTAATGTGTACCGAGGTACAGTGAAAAGCTTATTGTCACTTGTTATCCAGTCAGGGGAAAGATCATCCTGGAGTGTAGGGCTTCTACACATACTGACCAGACCATTGGCCTGAATTTTCCAGTTCTATTTACGACAAAAACTGTTAACATTTGTAAAACTGGGTGTAATTTTGCCATTTCCTTGCATATGGAGTTTAGCCAAGAATTCCCAAAGTTGTTCTCAGTGATTCAGCATGTCCTTTCTCAAGCTGGTCTCTTGTTTTAGCCTTCTCCAGTGTAACCAAAGAAACTCAGTGACATTAGGAAGAATTCATATACTTGCAGAGTACTCATATACACATACATTTGCAGAGTATTTTTGTTGCAAAATACTTTGGATTATTTTTTTGCTGCATAGTATGCAGTTGATTGTTAATGATTGCTGCATCACTGCTGAATAAACCAATTCTAGAATGCAGACACTAATTAAATCATAATTAATTCAAAACTGAATTATATTAAAATAATGAAAACAAAATAGTTAGGAGTGCATAGAGGGAGTGCAGAGAAGGTTTACCAGACTGATTCCTGGGATGTCAGGACTTTCATATGAAGAAAGACTGGATAGACTCGGCTTGCACTCGCTAGAATTTAGAAGATTGAGGGGGGATCTTATAGAAACTTACAAAATTCTTAAGCGGTTGAACAGGCTAGATGCAGGAAGATTGTTCCCGATGTTGGGGAAGTCCAGAACAAGGGGTCACAGTTTAAGGATAAGGGGGAAATCTTTTAGGACCGAGATGTGAAAAACATTTTTCACACACAGAGTGGTGAATCTCTGGAATTCTCTGCCACAGAAGGTAGTTGAGGTCAGTTCATTGGCTATATTTAAGAGGGAGTTAGATGTGGCCCTTGTGGCTAAAGGTATCAGGGGGTTGGATGATTTGCCATGATCAAATTAAATGGCGGTGCAGGCTTGAAGGGCCGAATGCCCTACTCCTGCACCTATTTTCTATGTTTCTATGTTTAAACAAAAATATTGAATATAGTTAGTACCTTAACCATATCCGTATGTTGCAATCTCTAATTCCTATTCAGAAATATTTGAACTGTTATCTAAAATTGTGCTTTTCCCTTACCATTTACTGCTTATCTCAATTCTTCAATGGTAACTGGGTGGCTCAACTACTTTGGTGAGAGTGCAGTGCATAGATGCCAGGGATTTCCTGGAATTAATGCCCAGCCTCAGCCAACACAACCAAAGGAGTAGAGTGTTCAGCAGAAGTTGTCATGTTTTTGTCAGCAATTTTCTTTGAGGCCAGCAGTGAGTGGCACACGTAACTATTGGCAGCAAAATCCAGATCAATATTGTAGAAGTTCCTTTTTCTCACTTCTACCTCTTTGAACTTTTACTATTATATACGTTACTGTATCGCTGAGAGATTCATGATGAATCTGGGTTTTTATTATTTTTTATAACTTCATTGCTATAGGGCTGCAAAAAACCTGCATTAGTTGAAATATTTGACATTGAAACTAATAGAAAATTTGAGCCGATTATTTGATTTTATACCAATTTGCATATATATATTGACATTTGATATGTCCTGAAAATCCCTATATTCAACATCAGCCTGACTACCTTTATTGACTCTCCAATTATTGATCAAATAACTTGATATAGTTAAACATGATTTGACTTTAATAATTTTGAACTAGCTGTGATGAACCAATATTTATTAAGTTTAATTTGAGTTGTGACCTTTCTGCACTGGTTTGAATTGGATTCTTTGTTCCAAGAGCAAGGTCTGAGTAATGTTTAACCATCATATACGGTGCAGAGTTACTGCCTAACATCCATTGTTTGTTCAACCTGTAGAGGGAATTACACTAACAAAAGTAACAATATGACCTTTGTTAACTAGTTGTGGTTCTCACCCTTTTTAAAAACCTGCCCAGACCCTTACTGTTAAGGAATGTAATTTAAACAAAACTGCAGTCAGGTGCAGAAAAAGACCATTATAAAGTAAATAATTGAAATGCCAAATTTCAAATGAAAGATTTGATTGTGCGCAATTTAATTAAGTATTTCATGAAACCCTCCACCTGAAAAACAAGAGATTGCAAAAGTTTTGTTGATGAAAATGGAATACAGCGAAGTTATTACAATGACTGACAGAGGCACAACACACAGATGCTGGATCCTGGAGCAAGATGCAAACTGCTGGAAGAACTCAACAGGTCAAGCAGCATCCAACTGCTCCAGTATAGTTTAGAGATACATTGCGAAAACAGGCCCTTCGGCCCACCGAGTCCACAACTTTAACACTACTCTACACACACTAGGGACAATTTCACATTTACACCAAGCCAATTAACCTACAAACCTGTACGTCTTTAGAGTGTGGGAGCAAACCGGAGATCTCGGAGAAAACCCATGCAGGTCACGGGGAGAACGTACAAACTCCGTACAGACAAGCACCCGTAGTCAGGATCGAACCCGGGTCTCTGGCGCTGTAAGGCAGTAGCTCTACCGCCACGCCATAGTGCCGCCCTTTCTTGGCTCTGTCTCTTATGTCTTATCTCTTAGCATATCCTTAAGGCCACTGTGATATCTAGTTAGACATATTCTGTCAACAGGCTTTGATGAAATACTCCGCCAGTCTCAATGAAATTGTACATAAATAATACTATATGGATCACAACTGAATATATGTGACAGTTTATTAGTTTGGGAAATATCTTGTTTCTTCTCTAGATGTTTAGATTTTTTTACAACCGATAATGAAAAGTTAGCATGATGAACAAATTTTAGAAAAACAAATGTAAAATCCATGTTGGAAATCGGAAATGAACATTTAAAATCTTAGAAATAGTTGGCAAGTAAGGCATCATCTGTGGCAGGTGGAACAGTTTATGTGATTTTAAAAGTTCTACTGAAAGTTTATTGCACAAAAACCATCGGTTGCTTGGCCTGCCAAATATTCTTTTTTTGTTTCATTTTATTTTGATTCATTAAAATCTCAGACTCCTTGATTCCTGTCAGCAGTATGACATAATTTTTTCTGAGATGAGTTTAGGCAGAAAACCTAAGTGGATTAACTTATCTGAAAGTTGCCATGGGAGGGGGTGGCCAAAATTCCCTCTCCTACGCCATGTAATTCCATAGCACCGGCAGTCAGAATTCACAGTCCACATGCCAGGGTCTGCATTCAGCTGGTCTCTGAGGCAACAGAGAACACAGAGTCCCCACGGTTTAACATTGACCTGCACACAGTCCATTACAATCTGTATTCTGGAATTTGGCTACGTTAACGCGACATAAAAGCTATTGTGAGGGTCTAACCATTGTCAGATTGCATTTACTTATTAATCTGTCCATATTGGGGAATCTTTTAATGAATGTGAAAGGACAGTAAACTGACTGGAGTTCAGTGCAATTTGTGACAAACCTTCTGTTAACAAAAAAGCAAGAGGTGCCCAGAGCTGTCAGTGTTCTGTTTAATCAGTGGGCAGTTAAACAGTGAGTTCCAGCTAGGACCTCACAGCACCTTTAAATACCTTCTGTTTGACTTTGATATGCATTGGTGTCAGAAATTGAATTAATTCATAGATATCATTTTCATGTGTCTTTTTTTTTCTCTCTGCAAGGCACCAAATGTCACCCCTCGGCTTGTTCCACCAATCTTTCTCTCCCTCTCCCTTTTGCATATTCTTTCAACTTTGGTCTAATGGTTCCCTGATCCCATGGCATTATACAATATTAAAGATTGCCTTACTGAACAAAGGATTACTTTGGCTGTAACTTACCAAGTTGTCTTGCTGTCACCCTGAAAGTGTGTGAATATACTGACTGTCATTAAAGAAATGAACAATGGCTCGCTGGTAATCAGATCTTAATTTTTCTTTGCAGGCACTGCAATTCGTCACTGCAATGAAGAGAAAGGCTGGCTTCCCCCTGACCTTTTCAACTGTACCACGCTTACCTTCATTCAGCTGAAGTCTATTGTAAGTTCCCTTTATTGTACATGTCTGTGCTGCCACCAATACAAAGGCAGAATATTGCAGATGCTGCAAATCTGAATTAAAACGGAAGACGTTAGAATTACACAGCCAGACATGTAGCATCTCTGCAGAGGGAATTTGTTAACTTTGATGAATCTGCAGGTGGATTTGCCTCTCTCAAAATTAAAGGTTTTTCCCTTCCTCTGACTGTACTTAGTGATAGAGCCCGTTTATTCTTGTATACTACAAGAAATGTGTTATACTTGACTAAAGCTGCAGGAACCAGTAAAGCATTCAAATAAACCTCTGCTACAAACCCAGGTTAATAGGTAGAAACAAGGAACTATAGATGCTGGTTTACAAAAAAGGACTCAAAGCGCTAGAGTAACTCAGTGGGTCATGCTGCATCTCGACACGGGAAGTGTGCCGACCAGAAACATCATTTTTCGATGTTCTCCAGAGATGCTGCCTGACCCGCTGAGGTTTTTCCGTGGTTGATTAGAACAGAAGACACTCTATGGTTTTGGAAAATCATTGCCCTCACTATCTCTCAGTCATATCTACTCTTGCCTCTCAAGTCAGAAGGCCAAAGCCATAGTCAAGAAACCTGAGCCTCTGTTCCGAATTAGCACTCTATGAGCTCATTGTTTTGTAACAATTACTGACATTAACGCAGCATTGTGGATTACCTGCTGGTTGGTTTTTGAAAGTAGCATAAAGATCATGTTGTTCAATTGTGAGGTGCAGAGAACAATGATGTAAGGTTACCCTGTATACATCTGTTCTTTGTCAATGTCAACACTGACCTCTCTGCGACAAGTTCTCACATCTATTGCATGACCACAAAGGAACATACCAGAACACAAACTGCACTCTTCCAGCTACAAGGGAATGTTGCAGCTTAAAGAATGGAGAGGAGGGAATGGTTGCTGGATTAATTGGATAGGCACGGGACAATTCTCCCAGGGGCACAGAGGGAGCAGGATAAACTGTGAGCAGGATAAGCCCCATAGAAGACATGTTCTTTGGGAGCAATGGGGCTACAGCCAAGCATTCGTGGATCTCCCTTCTGTGGGCAGAAGGCCAGTCTTCATTCCTTGAGGGTGCTGCAATGAGCAGAAAACTATCAGATGTACAGATATCAGTAGCAGCCTGCTGGGATCCTGAAACTTGGGAGTAGAGAGTGACCGTGCACTTGAGCTCCATTGACAAAACAGTCCGAGCCCTTCTGAAATCCTGTCTTCAATACTGCAGAAGTTCACAGATTGCTGTGAGGGCAATTTTTCACTGAATTCCGGTACATATGACAATAATAAACCAACACCAAAACCAAAGAGAATATGTTTTTAATATTGACCCTCCAAGTTGCAATCTCTCAAAGCAAATAAGGGTGGTTATTCCAGAAGTAAATAAGAATTGCTGTTTAGTTTAGTTTATTATTGTCATGTGTTTGTATTGTCATGTATTGTCAACTATTTTTAACTATTTTTAATCGGCATTTATCTGGCACTAAATGTACCCTTCATCCTTTATCTGTGCACTATGGACGACTTGATTGTATTCATGTAGTCTTTCTTTTACCGGATTGCATGCCAACAAAAGCTGTTCACTGTATCTCGGTAGATACAGTGAACAGCTTTTGTTGGCATGCAATCCGGTAAAAGAAAGACTACATGAATACAATCAAGTCGTCCATAGTGCACAGATAAAGGATGAAGGGTACATTTAGTGCCAGATAAATGCCGATTAAAATTAGTTCAAAGGTCTCCAATGAGGTGGATGGGAGATCCCAACCGCACTCTAGCTAATGAGAGGACCGTTTAGTTGCCTGATAATAGCGGGGAAGAACTGTCCCTGAATCTGGAGGTATGTGTTTTCAAACTTCTGTAACTCTTGCCTGATGGGAGAGTGGAGAAGAGAGAATGACCGGGGTGAGTCTGATGGCAGCCTTCCGTGCTTGGAAGGGTCGTTATGTGAAGCAGTTTCAGCAAGACAGTTGTGAGCTGTTCTCTTTTGAGACGTAATTACACAATTTACTGGAGCCATCCGAGACTTAAGTTTATAAATGCAGTCCATAGTTTATGCAAGTTGTTCAAATTGTTTCTTACATCTCTGCAGTTATACAATTTACTGACTTTTTTTTGTTATGGTTTGCAAACAGATGGAAAAACTTCATCGCAACGAAACCAGGATGAATACAAATAACTCAAAGAAACTCGCCAGTATGCTGCTGAATGCTACCAAACACACAACAAATTACTATGGGAATGATGTGAAAATAGCTTATGAGCTGATCAAGAGGATCCTTCAATATGAGGGAAACCAACAGGATTTTGAACTGGCAGCAACTCAAGATGTTGAGTTTAATGAGGTTGGTATCTGGTTGGGTACAAATTGAAGCATTCAGCCACGGAGAGGATATTAATCAGTGACTTTGGCCGCAGTTCTTAAAAAAAAAAGATTAAAAGATTATCTATAAATAATACAGCACCACAGGGAGTAATATTGCGATACATTGGTACTTGGGATGAAGGGTAGAAGCAGCTACAGAATCTCCTATGTCTGGCTCCAATCCCAGTCATGTAGGTTGGCCACTACTTACTAAAATGGAGACATTACAATACTTGCCTCTGACTGGAAGGTTTTAAATATATGCTGTGATTTTCATTTCGTCTGCTATTGCCTCTTGAGTTCTTGTTTGTGTTCTGTTTTGTTTTGTTTTTGTTTTTGTTTGCCTTGCCTTGTAAAGCGACTTTGAGTCCTTGAAAAGCGCTATATAAATTCAATTTATTATTATTATTATTATTTCAGAATATTGTCAGAGCTGCGAGTGCCATTTTGGATCCTCAGAACAAGGAGCATTGGGAACAGATCCAGCGGACAGAAGGAGGCACAGCGCATCTGATGAAGCACTACGAGGAATACGCACATACCATAGCGCGAAACCTCAGGAAAACCTATCTCCGACCCTTCACCATCGTCACTGCAAATCTGAGTGAGTCATGAGGCAGTGCTGTCTAATCATATCAATATAACTCTGAGAAAAAATGGTACACTGGAAATATTAGAGTGAATTCTAACACCCAGAATTTACAGTGTGGGGTTGGTTTTGATTAAAAAACATATTTGAAACCCGACCCTCTCCTGACCACTTCCAATTTTAATGTAGACAAAAGTGCTGGCGAAACTCAGTGGGTGCGGCAGCATCTTTGGAGTGAAGGAAATAGGCAACGTTTCAGGCCGAAACCCTTCTTCAGACTGGTGTAGGGTGGGGGGGGGGGAGGGCTGAATGAAGAAAGGAAGAGGAGGAGCCAGAGGGTTGAGGGAGAGCTGAGAAGGGGAGGAGACAATAAGGGCTACCACAAATTGGAGAAGTCAATGTTCATGCCGCTGGGGTGTAAACTGCCCAAGTGGAATATGAGGTGCTGCTCCTCCAATTTCCGGTGGTGCTCACTCTGGCCATGGAGGAGGCCCAGGACAGAAAGATCGGATTCGGAATGGGAGGGGTAATTGAAGTGCTGAGCCACCGGGAGATCAGATTGGTTATTGCGGACCGAGCGGAGGTGTTCGGCGAAACGATCGCCAAGCTTACGCTTGGTCTCACCGATGTAGAGCAGCTGACATCTAGAGCAGCGGATGCAATAGTTGAGGTTGGAGGAGGTGCAGGTGAACCTCTGTCGCACCTGGAACGACTGCTTGGGTCCTTGAATGGAGTCGAGGGGGGAGGTAAAGCGATGTTTAATGTGATATGCAATGGGCAGCCAGCCCATCTTATGAGGCAATCTGGCAATCTCCCCATTCCCCCCACTCGTACCAAGGGCAGAGTTCCCCTTGTCCTCACCTTCCACCCTATCAGCCGTCACATACAACAAATAATCCTCCGACATTTTCGCCACCTCCAACGAGATTCCACTACTGGCCACATCTTCCCATTTCCTCCCCTTTCGGCTTTCCGCAGAGACCGCTCCCTCCGTAACTCCCAGGTCAATTCGTCCCTTCCCACACAAACCACCCCCTCCCCCGGTACTTTCCCTTGCAACCGCAGGAAGTGCTACACTTGTTGCTTTACCTCCCCCCTCGACTCCATCCAAGGACCCCAGCAGTCTTTCCAAGTGCGGCAGAGGTTCACCTGCACCTCCTCCAACCTCATCTATTGCAGCCGCTGCCCTAGGTGTCAACTGCTCTACATCAATGAGACCAAGCGCAGGCTTGGTGATCGCTTCGCCCAACACCTCCGCTTGATTCGCATTAACCAACCTGATCTCCCGGTGGCCCAGCACTTCAACTCCCCCTCCCATTTCGAATCCAACACTTCTGTCCTGGGCCTCCTCCATGGCCAGAGTGAGTCCCACCGCAAATTGGAGGAGCAGCACGTCATATTTCATTTGTGCAGTATACACCCCAGCGGTATGAACATTGACTTCTCCAATTTCAGGTAGTCCTTGCTTTCTCCCTCCTTCCCCTCCCCTTCCAAGCTCTCCCACAGCCCACTGTCTCCGCCTCTTCCTTTCTTCTTCCTGCCCCCTCCCCCACCCCCACATCATTCTGAAGAAGGGTCTCAACCCAAAACGTCTACCATCTAAATAATGTGGATAGCCACTGGATTTAACCAGCTTCTCAGGTCCCCGTTGCTGGCTGCATTTGCATTGGGGAAACCTGGCAGCTGAAGGGAAACAATGGCTAGTTTGGGATAAGAGGGCACTGCTTGTGGGTTAGGAGGAGCAAGCCTATAACACTCACCCTCCAATAAAAAACAATGCCAGGTTCATGGTTTGGCTCAACCTACTCCTTCCTTTGAAGTTCTACCCACGTGACTCGATGCTTAGCGCGTTAATCAATCTGACATCAAAGTAGGAAATTCATATCTGCATACAGTTGGAATTGAAGTATGTGAAGCATCTAGTATGAAATTTTGGACCCAGGTTATGTAACCCAACTATCTTAGTATTCCTATCCTTCTGATGGGTTGATGTGTTTAGAATCACAATCATTCAGTCTTTAAGCATTCCAACCTGTTGTGCTGGAATCCACTGTGTCTGATGCATTGCAATGCTTGCTCGTTGCTGGACTCTATCTCAACAGCCTGGTTACGGGTATCCCATCACCTCAATCCAGAGACGCCTGTAAATAAAAAGTTACGGCTTTCTCTATGCATATCACATTTAAGTATTTGTGGCTCAGTGGATAGGCTGCTGCCTCCTATTGCTTTATTCGTGGGACCTCCGTCAGGCTTAGCTGCATTCCATGTGCAGCTGGTGAAGATCTATCGCCAAACCCTCACAACAGCCAGATAAAGAATGGGAGGACCACTGACTCCCAGCATCAGTAATCCTTTCCTCATCCCTGCGCAGTGCACAGAGTTACAACTGCTGATTGTGGTGGAAGTACTCAGACCTGAAAAACTACACACAAACCTGAACCAGTCAAACAAATCTTGCCCAACAGTCACTCATGCTTCATGAGTCTGAAGGAAAGTCTATAAGATTTATTAATTGTAAAATTATTATTTCTTAATATGTCAACATTTAAGTAAACCAAAAGCAACCAATTAATGATAATGTAAAACCGGTCTTTTTCCTGTGTATTTGACCTTCATGTTGATGTGTTTCTTGTACCGCTAGTCATTGCAGTCGACCTTTTTGAGATACCAAACTTTGGAGGCACCATCATGCCACAGTTTGAGAAAATCCGTGAAGAAATTCCAGCGGACCTTGAATCCAGTGTATTTTTTCCCAATGCCCTCTTCAAAGTCGGAGATGACCAAGGTAAGGAGTGTTTCTATCTTCTTGTTGCAGTTTTATTTAAATCTTTGGGTGCTGGGTTTTGCTCTAAGTGCAGGCCTGAGCCAGTGGACAAACTACCAGACTTAATCCACATTCCAGTACTGTTTAATTGCTCTGGAAACTGTAAGGTCCATCAAGAACAATATGCCTTTCTTTCCATCACATGGGTACGTTTGGGTTGTATTTGAATCTCATCAATGAAGAAAATGCTGCGGAATGTTTGAGAAATGTCCCTTAGTTCAGAATATAAATCTCCAGTTGAGCACTGGGTCCAATATAGCAGATAAATTGTTTGGCTTATCTTTTGAACTACTCATGGGAAAAATTGAAGCCTTTGAAGGGAAGCATTCGCTGGAAGTGTTACATCAGCTTCACAGCAGTTTTAACATCTAATGGCTTTGATGCTGTAGGACTCCTGCCATTAATGAAATAGAACAATTTTTCATAATCCTTAGCTGAGCGTGGAGCTGTTTTCTTTCACAAGTGAAGCAGGTCATGCGGATTTATTGCCCTTTGACGTGAAATGATGCTGCAGTCGTCCAAGAGTCAGTTCATTCATATCTTGGCAGAACCCACACTGAGGCAGCATGCCTCACATGATGTGAAGTTAAAAATTGTTTTTCAGTAGCTAAAGCATGTAAACCAGGATGTTTGCAATTTTATTTTCTTATCTGTGTCGAGTCGCTGATCGTAACCAGGTGTGAAGGCTATGGGTGGCTCACTGTTGAGAACAGAAAGTCACTTCACATTCCCACTAACTGTCCATGCTTGGTAATGAAGAACCCACAGTTTGCATTGACTGGCCAGGATGATGTGTAGGAAAGGCCTCTGGGGCTGAAATAGAAAAGGACCAGGTACAGCTCTGGAACGGACGCTTCGGTTCCACGATGTTTGTGCTGAACATGATGTCAAGTTAAACTGGTCTCATCATACCTGCCCCTCTGTGATCCATGTCCCTCTATTCTCTGCACTTCCATGTGCCTATCCAAAAGCCTCTTAAACGCCACTATCATATCTGCCTCCACCAGCACCCACCTGGCAATGCGTTCCAGGCCTCCACCACTCCTTGCGAAAAATTGAGAGAGAAGGACGTGTGAAAGGCAATTTCATCATGTTGATGGATCCATCATCAGAGGTTATCATGTAGATTGTACACTAAATGTTGAAATCTATATGGGAATTCTTAAGTTTCCACATGACCTAAATCTAACTGAAAGTGTGTAAGGAATGGCTTGATTATTCTTCTTGTGTGAAACTCCAGGACAGGGTTATCACCCGACACACAATGGAAGTTGGAGGCCAGAGAATGTATTGGCAAAGAGGCAGAAGAGAAGAGCAGATGGATCCCATCAATATGCAGTTGGTGTGGTGATCATATATCGATCGCTGGGACAGCTCTTGCCTGAACGGTTTGACCCTGATCGAAGAAGTATGAGGTACGTTACTTATTGTGTAATGAACTTTCTGGAATAGTAGTGACTATAATTTTTTCATTTTCTTAAATAACCGGGAAAGCATAGCCTTTCCATTATGTCATGATCTGAGCACTCAAAGCTGAAGTGTCCAATTATCATATGACCATCTCAACATTGGGAAATAAAAAGCAGCTTTCAAGGTTTCAATCACTTGGTGATTCTCACTAAACTGAAAATCAGATAGTTTGGGCTTTGAAGTTGCATTGTTTTGAGACATTTATAGTCACAGTAGGTCCTTGTTTGTAGATAGACCATTGGCAAATTGTGTGGCCACTGAGTGAGAGGTGGCGTTTGTTTTCCAGTAGATTCTCCAAACTATAGACTAAATGGTTATTGGAAACTTATTTCAAAAGCATCAACTCTGCTGCAAGAAGTAAATCAGTGATCTCTTCAACATGTTTAACTTTTGAAGACCTCCATCTGTGTTACACATGTGCCTTCTGCTAGCAGCAGAATTTGCTGCTTGCTTTGATTTTTTTTTTCAAATAGTTGTGATGTGAGATTGAAGATAATTACAGGGTGCCTTCACTTTGAGATACTTTTATGGGCTATTGGAGGAAATTGAAACCTCTGGGGTTCTTGCATACCTTGTCTTGCTCTGTCAGAAATATCCGAATACCTTCAGCATGCCTTTATCAATGTGTTGTTTGTCTTCAGAGTTCCTAACCGGCCAGTCATAAATACACCCATCGTGAGTGCCACAGTTTACATTGAGGACCAGGAGTTGCCTCAACAACTGCAGAGCCCAGTAACTCTGAAGTATCGTTTGTTTGTGACAGAAGAAAGAACCAAGCCCCTCTGTGTATTTTGGAATCATACTCTTGCGTAAGTGAGACTCAAAAAAGTCTCTTTGAATCTGTTAAGGCATTAAAATTTCAGAATTTCCTGTTGAATGCAATGTATTATATATATATATATATATATATATATATATAAATTTTGTTCAAATTTGACATTTCGTTCAAATTTTTTTGAATGACAAATAAATTCAATATATATATATTCAATATTGCACAAATATTGAGGACATTACACAGCTAATGGTTCTCAGTTTTTTAAAATCCTTGCATTGGTTTCCTTTGATAGGATTGGAGGCACAGGAGGGTGGTCTTCAAAAGGATGTGAACTTGTGCACCGGAATGAATCCCACATCGACTGCCAGTGCAACCACATGACTAGTTTTGCCGTGCTCATGGACATTTCCAAGCGGGAGGTAAGGTGGATCATGTGCCTATAGCCAAGATGCTTCCATTGTGCTCGAGGCACTACAGCCTTCCTTTTCCAGTTTATTAAACACATTTTCCACATAGTCAACTCAGGCAGGGACATGCTTCCCTTTTTGTCTTCATTTCCTGGTGTTAAAACAGGTTGCAGTATCTGAACAAACTTAAAAATATAGCCTGTAGCAACCTTGTCTTTTTAAGCTAATATCTTAATGCAGTATTATTGATGCTCATGCCTCAACAAAGCTCCAACGTTTAGTGGAAATTGAGAAGCTGTGGTTAATTGATCTTAAGTGCTCAAAATGCAAGTGATTTACTAGATTCACTAGTGGACTTATTGTAATTTTGTGCTCTTTATTTTATTTCTGTCTCAGTCCAGCAGCCCATTGCCTTGAAGCGAAAGGAATGCCTGTGAGACAGAAATCATAAATGACAAAAGAAGACTAATGAGGGTCCATTGTTCCCACATTTGCAGTTTGGGGTGGGTGGGGGTGGAATGCCACAGCAGCATAGCAACAGCTAGGTTACTGAGCTGCACCTACACTTGGGAATGCCATTAGCACTTGCTGTTAAGAGTTTCTCTACACTGCTCTCCACTTACAGATAGATCCATATAGTCCTGGCACATTGTTTCCTGATCTTTCTGCAGCTTCTAGACTTTTATCCTTCTCCTTAGTTGAAGAATATGTTGGTCACTCCCCCTCTGCAACTCCACCATTCATATCAAAAGACAAAATCCATTCGCTTAAAGTCACGTGGCAATCAGATTCACATTGCGGCCAGCAACGGTCATGGTGCCATGGTAATGTGAGGAGGGGTCAAATCGCTTCTTGAAGTGGTAGATGTAACAACTAGTCCTTTAATGGTACTTTGTTGTCCATAAAGCCTTTGAAACAATAATGTAAAAGGCACTATAAAATCAGAATTATTTTTTCACTAATGTGGAGGTACTGAAAAGGACATAAAAAATCTTTCAAAGCTGCATCCGGAAGTGGAGAAAGTTTGTTTCAGTAAGCCAGTGCTGGGAGGAAGTCTCCGTAACAGAGTATAAGGGCCACATGTTGGGAGGGTCACACATGAGGCACTGTTTGTATCTTATTGATTGCACCTAATCCAGAATATTCACACACTAAAATTACCTCGTGATCTCATTCAAAATATTGATGCGTTGTTTTTATTCATGGTATTGCTGAGGCAGGGGCAGTGTGATGACCCAGAAACCCATCATCTTCTACAAAAATTAAGTCTTGGTGTTTTCATTCCTCAAAAAGCCATAATTGGAGATTGTTGAAGTTTCCTTTAAAAATGTAGTTACATGAAGGGCAAAAGGGTGAAAAATAATACATCAGTGGAAGAAAGTTGGCATCAAAATTAATTTGGGGGGTAATTTATATTGCAAGCCAAATTCATAAGTTTATGACTTCTTAACTTCAGATACCAATTCCAGATACATCTGCTGCAAATGAATCCTTTGTTATTTTAATAAAATAATTTGCTGCTGTACATTTATCTCATTAACACTAAACAATAATTAATAAGATTAATTTCCACAAAATGTGGTAGATTCAAGAGAGTTTATTGTCATGTGTCCCAAATAGGACAATGAAATTCTATTGTCTGTGGTAGTCTGGCTTTACAGTTTAAACGTTGATGATCATGTTGTTGATTCTTCCCCAGCATGGTGAGGTGCTCCCTTTGAAGATTGTCACATATACCACCGTCTCGCTCTCGCTCTTTGCTTTGTTTGTGACTTTCCTGTTCCTCATCATGGTCAGAACTCTGCGTTCGAATCTCCATAACATCCACAAAAACCTGGTGGCTGCTCTCTTCTTCTCAGAGCTCGTCTTCCTTATTGGAATTAACCAGACAGAAAATCCTGTAAGTGACTAATTCAGTTTATTACCATTTTAAATCTCAGCATTGTTAAATCATTTTGGCCAAATGTGAAATATTTCACAAATGCAAGGTATTGTCTTTGTCAATGGTCATACTAGACCCAGTTCACCCATTGGTTTTGTAGATATTCAGATATTTTTTTTAGAGCTGGTTTCAGATTCAATCAAGGCTGAAGGGATCAAGGTTTTCCTGTCCCCTAGTTATTAAGATCCTGTGTTAAGTGTCAATCCAATTGCTAGTGACAAATGAAAATAAATTTGCCTTATCCTATGGTTAAAGTAAAACCTGTTATGGTAAAAGGTAGATTGATAACACTGTCATCACTATGTCATTTGTGATGTGAATTGCTACCATAAAATAGAATTAGTTCTGGTTCTGTCATTTTAATTAAATGGTTCGAGTTTCTTCACTATCTGTTCAGACTGTCACCTGATTGATGATAGCGATACAATTTATATTCTGTGGTGATGTAATTCAAACCCCATTAATTATCTTAAGACTTTGAAATACTAAAATAATTTTGAAGTGTGTAATTGCACGACAAACAGTGGCTGATAGCAACATTGATACTTAAAGAAATTGTTTTGTGTGGATTCTCACCAATACATAAGCGAGGACTACTTATAAATCGGTGTTTAGTTTGTACCGTGGCGGAGCGGTAGAGAGCAGCACAGTGGAGTTGCTGCCTAACAGTGCTTGCAGCACCGAAACCCGGGTTCGATCCCGACAAAGGTGCTGACTGTACGGAGTTTGTACGTTCTCTCTGTGACCGTGTGGGTTTTCTCCGAGATCTTCGGTTTCCTCCCACACTCCAAAGACATACAGTTAATTAGCTTGTAAATTGTCCCTAGTGTGTGTAGGTAGGATAGCGTAAACATGCGGGGATTGCTAGTCAGTGCGGACTCGGTGGGCCAAAGGGCCTGTTTCCTCGCTGTATCTCTAAAACTATTTTTTTTTTTAAACTAGAGATACAGTGCGAATATGGGCCCATCGGCCAACCGAGTCCGCGCCGACCAGCGATTCCCGCACACACTTAACACTATCCTACATACTAGGGACAATTTACTTTTTTTACCAAAGCCAATTTACCTACAAACCTGAACGTCTTTGGAGTGTGGGAGGAACCGGAGCACCCGGAGAAAACCCACGCAGGTCACAGGGAGAACGTACAAAGTCCGTACATACTGCACCCGTAGTCGGGATTTAATCCAGATCTCTGGCGCGTTAAGGCAGCAATTCTATTGCTGTGCCACCGTTCTGCCTCCTGTATTCTTTCCCTTTTCATATTATATCCACTGTGCTTTATTTATAGCTGTTCTTTGTTTTTCTATTTTTCCTCGTGATATTTCTACTTCATTACAGTGTAGGAAGAAAATTACATTAACGTCACACTCAATAGCTAGTGAGTTTGAGACATTCTATTACCAGTCTAATTGACATACTTTTTAAAATAATAATTGGCTGTGAATGTCATGCAATATGAATATTTCAACCCTTGAAAATTAATTTATGCAAAATTCATATTTGCTCCCCAGCCCAAATTTTCATCCATCTAATAAACATTAATGCCCAGATTTCAATAAACTAGACTTCAGCCAGATCTTTCTAAAGCAGCTACCAATTTCCACCCAAATCTCCAATGATAATTTCATTTTTAAGGTCAGAAATGAAGTCCATCCACTTGCCAGCAGAAGTAATTCCAACTAAACCCCAATGGCGGCCTCTAGCGGAAATACATCGCAATTGCAGGCAAAATGAGTGTCAATAATAATTAAGACGAAGGGGAAGAACAGATTTGAAAAGATTTATCAAGGAAGTTGACGACTGTTGCTCTGTGTTGGCCAGCTAGTTTTCTGAGAGTTCATTGCAAGTTTAATGTGATGTTGTGTAATAATGCAAATCACTTTAATGCCGAAGAAAAGGAAATTTGCTACCTCCCACGTTTTTTTAAATAATTTAAAAAATCTCATAGTTTGAATCTACACTGCTGAATGATGGGCAGGGCCTATGCTAAATATACATTTGGCTGATTGTTGGGTGACAGCGGGGAGTATGCAGGGAGCATGGGAAAAATACGGCAATGCTCAGGATCCATTTCCCAGTTTTTCAAAATCTAGAGACACAATCTTTCTGCAGGTTGATTCTGGGAAGTGGTATCTCGGAGTACCCCAATGCTGACTGCCAGTAAACTCTGCTAAAGCAAAATCCTCCCAAAGTTGCATGAAATAGTTAATGAAGTTACGCTTAGCGTATGCAGACAAGCAATTGGTTAATGTGTGGTTCTTTAAGTAGGTATATAACCAAATTACAATGTTGGTGTATCAATTTATCATTGGAGGTTTAAGCTGTGCAAAAGAAAACAACAATAAAACAAATTGCGGGCATTTGGCTTTAATTCAATTCTTGGTTACTCTATCAAAAATTACATTTAGCCAATCTTGTAGTTCTCAAATGAGGCACATTGTTGACATTCATTGGTTTAAAATGTATTTTTAGCAATGAGCTGCCAGTGCATGGCATCGGCCAACTCACCGAGACCTCATTTACTTATCAGATTTTTTCATGGCAATTTCCTTGATGAATCCATCTCCACCTTGTCAGTGAGTCCCTGCACTGCAGCATGGATCTGCAGGTGCAAGTCTGAGCCACACCCACAAAGGAGGTGAACAAGGATTTGATGGCACACTGTCTGGTTTAGCCAGCTATCAAAACACATGCTTTTGGTTGACAAAATCGTTCTAAAGCTATTGAAACAAATTAAAACAAAGATATTAGAGTCTTGACACAACGAATTATCAGCTTTTATTTAGCTGTGATTTCTGTCACTAAAAAGTACAAGGGTAGCAGGTAGTTGAGAGCAGCTTCATCTGCAATTATTCCAATTCATACAACACCCTAACTTGGAAATATATAATTATTCCATAGTTTTCATTGGATCTAAATCCTCAAACTCCCAGATGGTATCATCAGATGGAGTGGAATGGCTAATCAGTATTACTGGAGAATGATTAAGGATGGGCAAGGCTCACATTCTCACAACATCAATACAAAAGTCCCTGTAGCTGTCCCTTACCCTGGGGGTCAATGTGGACAATATTCGTGTATCTGGTTCAACCTGGCACCGGATGCTGGGCCGATTCCCCAACATTCTGCTGGATCCAACAGGAACCTGATGGCAGGCATCATGGATACACGTGAGACAGGATGGCCCAAAACAATGACCTCCTGCCCAGAAAGATGCCGTGAGAGTTCACACGGGATAGGATACTCTGTAGATAAATGCGGCTGTAAGTCACACCTTTGGTTTTTTTGGGGTTTTTTTTAGATGTTTTTATTAAGGACAGTGCATATTTATAAACATTTGCATGCAATACGCAAGATTATAGCAAGATTATAGCTATAGGCTAATTTCCATCTGTAGTCCCTCTGGTAAACCAGGTTAACACAGTTACATTTCCTCACTGTGGTGAAGGCTGCTAAAGCATTCAATATCATTTTTGAAGCTTAATTCAGAAGAGTAGTGCACTTTGAAAAGATGTGAAATTATTTTGTTTTACTTAGATATTTCATGTAGGATATGCCCCATAATAATTGTTGAGATGTAACAACTTCATTTTTAAAACAACGTATTACACCTCCCAAATAGTGTTTTTTACATTCTTGTCTTTATTATTGGAAATGGCGGATGAGGTCTTAGTCCAAAATCTTCTCGAGAGATTGTTGCGTTAGTCTAATACCGGGTTGGCAATCCCGGGTATTCTGTCAAAAGAGTGTCTGACTGGTCCGAATGGACGATAAGTAAAGAAGTATTGGAAGGTAATGTTGTTATTCACTAACTCTATTCTCTTGCAGTTTGTATGCAGTGTGATAGCCCTGCTGTTGCATTATTTCTATCTCTGCACCTTTGCCTGGACGTTTGTGGAGGGTCTCCATATTTACCGTATGCTGACTGACATGAGGAATGTAAACCATGGCCACATGCGGTTTTACTACACCATCGGATGGGGAATTCCAGCCATTATAACAGGTAACGCGATTCTTGCGTATTTTTCTGGGAGAACAAAATTGAATGAGCTGACCACTTTACAGCTTACATGTTCAAAGACTGTTCCAAGAGTGATCTTTCAGGTGGTGGGTTCGTTTTTACCTCGTCGGAATTGTGTAAAGCAGGCGACAGAGTGCGGGCCACAATGGAATTGAAAATCAAGAGCAATGTTAAGCAGCTTGTCTGTTTGCTGTCAGCCGTCACACTTTTGGTCGTAGTCACAAGCCACCCCATAGTGTTTGAGAGTAGTGTGAGAAGAAGGGTTTATGTTTCAGATGGATTTGGACAACCTGTAATCACTGTGAGCAATTAATCCTGCGTGATCTGCTGGGTGTTCACTGCGCATTTTATGCAGTCAGAGTTCAGCATCTGAGGAGGTGGTGGTATCTGCATGCTTTGTGTTTTGTCCACATGTAAAGGAATTAAATGCACTAAATAATGTTGTTTTGCAATCTTTCAAGGTCTGGCTATGGGCTTAGATCCACAAGGTTATGGGAACCCTGACTTCTGCTGGCTGTCCATGGATGACACTCTGATTTGGAGTTTTGCTGGCCCTATATGTGTCATAGTCATTGTGAGTGGTCTTTATAGCATCCGGTTGATAGATCTCAACTTTCATTTTTCATTACAAAGTTCTTGAGTGTGTTGTTACCTCTTTGAGCTCCATGTTTGGATCCCGCTAATTGGGTTTCTACCACTGCAAGAGTGTTGAAACGTCCCTTAGAGAAGCCATATGACATACAGTGTGATAGAATCACTGCTTAATGGAATCATATAGCATAAAAAAGACCCGTTTGGCCCACCTTTTCCATGCCGTTCTTGAAGGCTCTCTTCACTAATCCCATTAGCCTGCATTATGCCCATATCCCTCTGCTTCTCCAATTCCGCCTTCCAAATGCCTTTCAAATGTCGTTATTGTATTTGTCGCAACTATCCCCTCTGGCAGCTGGTTCCTGTTAACCATCACTCTCTGTGTGAAAAACATACCCCCAAAATCTCCTTTACATTTCTTCCTGCTCACCTTGAACCCATGCCCTCTAGCTCTAGACTGTAGGTGTGACAAAGCGAGTGATTGCGACAAAGATAATGTATCTTTTTACATCACCCAGTCTGGTTAAACGCATTATCCTACTCTGACACCTCTCCAACATTGAACCTGAGTGGGACTGCAATTAACTGGTTCTGTTCTTACCTGTCTGGTAAAGCCAGGGAATCACCTGAAGTGACTTATCTTCATATACCCACATCATTGTTGTTCATCAGCTACTTCCAAGGATCTACCCTGGAGTAACTCCTGTGTCTAATCTTCATGCTGCCCCTCAGTAACATAAAACACAGGTACCACACATGCTATCAATACTCTGCTGTACTTCATTACTTGTCTTGCCTAATACAGTATTTAAAAACCTACAGACACGCTGATGTCCAGTACTGGATAAACTGAGATTTATTTAATTGTCAGTTTTATGATAACTAAATAAATCTCTGCTTATCCAGTAAGTTTTGCCGTTCCCCACTTACCTTATATCATGAACTTCCTCTCTCATTTACATCATCTCTATTTCGTTACTTCTTGGAAATGTGCCTTTTTGGACATTGGCCCTGAAAGGTTGTATAACTGCTACGAAGTGGCTTGAAAGGTGTTGCTATGTTAAGTATTCTAAACCAATGCAAACTGTTTTTCTTCATAGCCTTCACTGATGAAGTAAAATTTATGGTGTTCATAACTTTAATAATTTTAACTTTAATAAGTATGGCTGTAAACCTTGCGCACAATATCTTCAGACTTGCTTTTTGTTACTGTTATGAAATCCACACCTCTCCCATCTTACCAACATAAGCATCCTTACAAAACCGCGTTTTTTTCTCTTTATGTTGAAGCTAATACATGTTAAATTTCTGCTTCCTCAGATCAATATCATTATCTTCATACTTGCTGCTAAAGCATCCTGTGGACCCAGGAACAGGACCTTAGAAAAGACTGGAACCATGTGAGTTTCACACAAGCATTTTCATAGTTTTATTTTTTACAGTGAATATCACCAACATTATTTTCAGAAGTAAAAATTTAAAGAAGACATTTACTATAACGAAGTGGATGAGGAAGAACTGGGAAGTGTCCAGTCTGTGGTAGGGTGAGCTGTCACAGTGACAACGGATGGTGCCTGAGATATGCAGATATTCATTACTTTTATAGGGTGTTATAATGAAATGCTGGTGGGACATGGGAGAAGTATGACAAAAAAGTGCCTCCCTAATTTGGAAGCAACACTTGATATTGATACTGAGCTAACTTTGCACTGAAGGGTGCTTGTTGCAAAACAAATAATTTGTATTTCAGTTTTACCATTTACCATTTCACATTTTAAGCTTCCATTTGCTTGCTTCATTGAGGCGACTGGGACTGGGAGAGGCCAATGATTGTGAAGGAAGGACAAGAAGAAACTTCTGTGCATCAGTCAGGCTTAGACCTGAATCCAGATCCCAACAGTAAATGTCCAGGATCCTGGTGTACTGCCAAGCACAGAAACACAGGGAATGTCTTTACTCTGGAAGTGAGAGAGGAGGGCAGGTTTCTTCCTGATGTTCAGTTAATCAAAATAGGCTGACATGTGTAGAAAATTAATGAACAATGAAACACTTCCCACAAAAGATGAAAGGCGGTATGTCAGCTAAACCCACCCCGCGTGGAATTCCTGAGGTTACCCTCAATTAGCTGTGGATATGAGAATCTCGCTAATTTATTCTTGAATCATATCAGACCTGCCTCCAGTCTTACCTTACAAAACCATTGCTTCTCATTGACACCACATTTGTGTGTAACTAGTTTCATAATGCCAGACAGAACAGGGACAGCATGGTGGTGCACCGGTAGTGTTGCTGCCTTGCAGTGCCAAAGACCCAGGTTCGATCCTGACTATGGGTGCTGTCTGTACGGAGCTTGTACGTTCTCCCTGTGACCCATGTGGGTTTTCTCCTGGTGCTCCGGTTTCTTCCCACACTCCAAAGAAGTACAGGTTTGTAGGTTAATTGGCTTTGGTAAAAAATCATCAATTGTCCCTAGTGTGCGCCGGATAGTGCTAGTGTACGGGGATCACTGGTCATTGGGGACACGGTGGGCCAAAGGGCCTTTTTCCACGCTGTATCTCTAAACTAAACTATACAACTTGCTGCACAAGATAGTTGGGTAACAGTGGCCAGAAAAGGCAGCGGCTGGGATGTAGATACAGTTTAAAGAAGCTGGAGCATGAATCTGATAGTGTGACTCAAAAATCAGCACTTGTGTGGGGAGATTGATGAACTTCTCTGGGACCTGCTGCTTGGGTTAGCATCGTTATTTTTCAGGTCGGGCATTATTATAACATGATTGGAAAATGAGCACAGAAGTCGTTGAGAGTAAAACTGGCAAGCATTTAGAAAAGTTGTTTTGGCAGAGGGAGAAGTCACGTGTCATAGGCTTTGATTTAGAGGTTTTCCTTATAAAGGTCATCATGAATCTTCAGAAGAACAATAGAATTCTTTTAGAGTGAAAACGTACCATGACAGACAGCACAGCTGTCAAAAAGGAAATGGATAATTCAGCTGCAGCTGTTAAAGGGACATAAGATGGATTCTTAAAAGTTCATTTTGCTGTGTTCTAATAATAGTTGTCAAGGAACATATTTAAAAAAAAGACAAGATCAATTTAATGATTTTCCAGCACTCCCCTTGCTGCGTGTAATTGTTCACTGATGCATGTGTTTTCTTTTAGATCTGGTCTGAGGACAGCCTTCCTCCTGCTGCTTCTCATCAGTGCCACTTGGTTGTTGGGACTGATGGCGGTGAATAATGACACCATGACCTTTCATTATCTATTTGCTATTTTCAGCTGCTTACAGGTAAGATTAAACGTGCTGCCAAGACCAAACATCATTTCATTGGAGGGTAGAAATACTGTATGTTTAGTTTAGTTCAGAGATACAGCGTGGAAAGAGGCCCTTCGGCCCCCCCAAGTCCGTGCCGACCGGTGACTCCCATACACTAGCACTATCCTACACACTAGGGATCATTTACAATCTTTACCAAACCCAATTAACCTACAAACCTGTAGTGTGGGAGGAAACCGAAGCATCCAGGGAAAACCTACGCAGTCATGGAGAGAACGTACAAACTGCGTACAGACAGCCCCCCGTAGTCAGAATTGAACCCGAGTCTCTGGCGCTGTAAGGCAGCAAGTCTACCACTGTGCCACCATGCCGGCCTGCAGGTGTTAGTTTCTTTCACATAATATATAACAAGGTAGACTACTTGCATATAAATCTTGTTGGTCTATCAAAATGATCCAAAGCATGACTGATGTATTTTAACGAGTGCAAATGGATGTGCTTCAACAGTCAATATTTGGTCAAAAATATATTTTCTACACCCATTATAAATGAGTAGCGCCTCCTCCTTCCAGTGGTTGAAATACTTGTACGGCTCACCACGTTTTGATGTCTAATATCCTGGATTTCCTTGGCTGAGGTGAATTTAAGCCACTGAAACACTCCTTTTCATTCATCTCTTTCTGACACATTAATCATCACACAAAAGACCATTTACATTGGAATGCATTGTTCAAAACAAAGCATTTTTACAAGCTATTTCCCCAAAAGGCATATGTGATGCAGTATTGGAGTAAATCATTTCAACCAAAAAGTGGCTTAATAATCAAAACTGGACAAATTCATGTTTATTGTAGATTGAATCCAGGTTGAACATTACTATGGGTATACAGGCTATTAATTAAAAAACTGTTCAAGATCATTCCAAATATTTCTTTAATCTAGGTTCAAATTTGATACCTGATAAGGGACTAGTCATAACTGTCTTCATTCACATGAGTACAAAGGTTATGTTGAGATGTTAATGTGAATTCATATGTGATATCAGATTAGTCTCATTGTGCTTTGATATGCAGGCAATAATTTGACCATTTGCATTGCACAGGAACAATAGAGAGCTTGTTTAAATGCTGTTATGCATGTGCAATTCGTCATCTACACTCGGCAAACCTAATAATATTTTCTAAATTTAGTAAGCATACCAAGAAAGGTATATATCAGTTTTCTAGCTGCTAACATTTTATCTTGCTCTTCATTCAGTTTAATTAAGACTTAATGTTTTTAAGCTGAAATTTTCTTGCCATGTCACATTGACAGAGTTAGACACAATTATTTGAAAAGGGGGAACTTTGCACACTGGGCACAGATAGAGCAAAATATATGTATAAGCAGAACTTTATTAATTTGATCATTTCACAAATTATACTTTTATAAGGAAATATTTAAAATAATGGTTATGTTACGATGGGATGCTTTAGAAATAATTCTCAATAATCGGTTTTTAAAAAACTCTTGCATTTGAGTATGCGATTCTCCTTAATAAGACAACTAGTAGATCTTTAACCTGTTCAGTGCCACACCCGAGTATACTCGGTTCATGGCCAATAGTGAAAAGAAACTTGGCAGTGAACAGGTTAAGCAGACAACAAAATCTTGACTGACCATTCTTCAAGCCTGCAGAGTAAGTGCTGGGGTGGATATTCAGTCGAAGAGGGAAACACAATTCCTATGACCGGTGAGGGCACAGATGGTGGGTGGCAGGTGAATAGATAAATCTTGGAGCAGGAACCCAAACGGTAGCAATTAGAGCACTTTAAGAAGTTGTTATGCTACTATTACTGTGATTACTTACAGGGATCTTGCTGCGTAATGGCTCAGCAGACACTATTTAGCTGAATTTGATTAGGAATGATCTGAAAAAATATTTTCGGTTTTTTTTCAGTCATCGTAAGTTAACTGCTCTGTGATTTTAGGGACTCTTCATTTTCTTCTGCCACTGTATCTTCAATAAAGAAGTACGAACAGCTCTGAAGGACACATTTTCTGGAAAGAAACAGCAAGCAGATGACACGGTACTGACCAGAACTACAATTTTATCAGTAAGTTCTTAGAAAAGGAATGATATTTGAGGCTTTCCCAACCGAATTGATATGAAAATCTTCACTGTTGATTTTCCATACAATGAGCAAAGGCATTACTTGTCCAGCTTTCTAGGAACACCAACATTAATGCACTTTGCATATTAAAACAAAAACTGTTTAGATATCAACTAGACCAAGTGCAGACCTGTTGAGCCTGCTCCCCAACGCAAGATTCCACCACTCGCCCGTTCCCCCAACGCAATATTGCACCACTCACGCATAGCCCCCAACTGCGCACTCGCAGCTCATTTCTCCTCATCTCCCAGTACTCCCTCCTCCTCCTCCTCTTAACCCTCTCTCTTCAATCCCTAGAGAGGGAGGGGCATAGAGAGGGAGGGGTGGCAGAGAGGGATGGGGGGCAGAGAGGGATGGGGGCAGAGAGGGATGGGGGGTAGATAGGGAGGGGGAGGGGTAGAGAGGGAGGGGGGGTAGAGAGGGAGGGGATAGAGAGGGAGGGAAGGGGGTAGTGAGGGAGAAGGAGAGGAGGGGAGTAGAGAGGGAGGGTAGAGGGGGAGGGGGATAGAGAGGGGCAGAGAGGGAGGGGGTAGAATGGGGGGAGGGAGGTTAGAGAGGGAGAGGGGCAGAAGAGGGAGGGGGTAGAGAGTGAGGGGGTTAGAGAGGGTGGGAGTGAGGGTAGATAGGTAGGGGCCATCTCCCTCCTCCACCCCTCCCCATCTCCCTCCTTCATACCCTGCCCCATCTCCCTCTACCACCCCACTCCCCACCCCAATCTCCCTCCTCCTCGTGTCCCTCATCCTCCTCACCTCACTCCCATTCCCTGCCCCAGGACCTACCCCGGTCGTAGAGCAGTGCCAGGGCCTGGAACCCGGCCTGGTTCTCGTACTCAGCCCGGCCCTGGCTGTAGACTATTCTGGGACGACAGATGGCACAATGGGCTAAGTGTTCGGCTGGCAACCGGAAGGTAGCCGGTTCGAATCCCGCTTGGGAGTGCATACTGTCGTTGTGTCCTTGGGCAAGACACTTCACCCACCTTTGCCTGTGTGTGAATGTGTGTGAGTGATTGGTGGTGGTCGGAGGGGCCGTAGGCGCAGATTGTCTGCCACGCTTCCGTCAGTCTGCCCCAGGGCAGCTGTGGCTACAGAAGTAGCTTACCACCACCGAGTGTGACTGAGGAGTGAATGAATAATGCGATGTAAAGCGCCTTGAGTATTAGAAAGGCGCTATATAAACCCCATCCATTATTAGACTCCAGCCGTCAGCTCGGCAGCCGCCTGGGCTCCAGCGCAGGCCCTGACTTCATCTCCGGGCTCGTCCCTAACCCCAGACCAAGGCTTGTCCTTGGTTCCAGCGGCGGCTTCTTTCTTGGCCCCAGTCACGGTCCCATCCTAAGTCCTGGGCTTGGCCCTCACTCCAGCTCTAGCACCAGGACCGGGCGCCGGGCGCCGGCAGCCGCCGCCACTTCTCGTTCACCGTGAGCGCTGGAGTGCCGCTCCCTCCCGGAGTGTCCCGTCCTGCCTTGTGAGTGCAATGTGTTCTCACTCGGGGTTTTATTTCCGAAATGGGTGAGTTTCTGAGGCTATTTTTTAAATTCAAAGGATTAATAACTTTGGAAATATAGGTAGGAATGCGACGGGAAGATGTTTATCGCCACGACGGGGGAAATGTGAGTAGGATGTGTGAAAATGGGAAGGCTGTGGCCTAGCGTTTGGAAGAAAATAGGAATTAACCAGATTGATTGACACACACACAGACACAAACAAGACGAAGACTTTTAGTTATATAGAGATATCATTCATATTTTGTGAAAATTATGTTATAATGTCTGAAAGCATCATTGGGGGCCCATCCATTCAGAACGTTGGAGTTAAATATTCTATATATATAATTGAGCTTGTGGTGGTACAAGCAGGTATGATAGCAACATTTAAGAAACATTTAGACAAACATATGAACAGAGGGGTAATTGAGCGATTCAGAGCACAATGATGGGAATGGGTTAGATTGGCATCGTATTTGGTGCAGAACTGGTTGCAGGGCCAATGCCTGTGTTGTACTGTTGTATATTCTCTGCTGTACCCACTCTGTGAGTAATTCAATCGCCAATGGTGCACGTAGAGAGACTAGACTTCAGCTGTATGTTGTGGCTTGATTTTGTGCACTGATGAAATGTGGGTGTAGAGTAAGAGAATTACAGTTGTGGAAAGCCTGACAGTAAACAAGTTGTAGTTTGGCATTCAGCATTTTTGACAGAGAGTGCTGGCTCGCATGCATTGCAGTGTCGGGCGGTGCCAGGCTGCTGAGACCACGTTGACTTCTCCCACGTACATTCCAGGGTCCTCGTATGCTTGGTCGACTTTGGTTTGTTTTTTCCAGACCAGTGTTCTGCCAATTTGGGAGGAGGATGGCCTTCAATTAGAAAAATGAAATGTTAGTCACCCCGCAGGAACAATGATAAAACAGATTATTATTTAAATGAAGAAAGATTATAGAAAACTGCAGCATAAAGGGACATGAGGAACTTTGTATACGGAACACAGAAAGTTGACAAACAGGTGCAACAATAATTCGAATGCTAATTACTTGAAATCCAGGGGGTTGCAGTACAAAAGGTGGGATGTCTTACACCAACTGTGTAAGATGCTAGTGAGGTGCAGTGAACAGCTTTGGCCCCTTTATTTATGGGAAGATATATTATCATCGGAGGCAAATCAGAGAACTTTCACTTGGATGATCCCTGAAATTGTGTGTTTTCTGTGGTTATTGTTGTGTCTTTATTCATTGGGATTTAGAAGAATGAGAGTTTGTCTTTTTGAAACATGAAAGATCCCTAGGAGACGATAGAATAAATAATGAGAGGATTTTCCTCTCCAGGGAGAGTTTAGGTTCAGAATGCAGTGTCTCAAAATAAAGTGGTGCTTTCGTAGGTTTAGATTTATTATTGTCACATGTATAGTGAAAAGCTTTTTGTTTGTGTGCTGTGCAATCAAATCAATCGCTGTATATGAATACTATCAAGCCAAACACAAGTTAGAGGGAAGAGGAAGATACAGGAATGCAGAATATAGTTTCACAGCATTGTGGCATAACAGTTCCAAACGAAAAATCCGCAATGAGGTAGGTTGGGGAATCCAAACTGTTGGACCTAGACCATTCAGAAGCCCGATAGCAGAGGGGAAGAATCTGCTTCTGTGTCTGCCCGTTCACACTTTTCAATTTTTGTACCTTCCGATGGATGAGAGCGAAAAACAGAATGTCTGGTCAAGTTTTTAATTATGTTGGCTGAGTCAATGGTGGGGAGTCTGGTCTGTGTGATGGATTGGGCTTCAACCGCAACTATTAGAATTTCTTGCAGTCTTGGGCAAAGATGTTTCCAAACCAAGCTATGAGGCAACCAGGCAGTATGTTTTCTACAACAAACTATTCTCTAGTTGGGAGCTTCATAATAAAGTAATTGTGATTTAAGAAAATATAAATTATCACTTTAATAATAATTTGAATATTTCAAACCCAGGCATTTTCCCAGTGACTGCCTATTCGAGATTCATGGTGAGGTCTAAGAATGATCAAATAAAATTGCTCATCATGTCCTACAGCTCTTTTAGGTTAATGATGCTATTAATCAAATGATGGCTGCAAGACAAGTGGGTAGTGGGATACTTTATATCTTTGCCATTTATCAGGCATATATCAAAAAACATCTGACTAACAACCACGGCACAAAGTCTGAATAATTTTCAGTATTGGGTCTGATTTGCTTAAATATTTTGAAGGACTACCACTTAGAGCACTGTTTTAGAGAAATCCATCAGCGTAAACATGGAGTGTAGGGCAAGACTGGGCCGGCCAAAAGCTGAATGTGACAAAAAAAAAACTTATCCAGAGCATCAGTGGTGAGGGACAGTGACTGAGAGCAACTTTGTTGCCCTACCAAAGAAATGTTAAAATACATTTTGTGTCTTAACAACGTCTGATGTTTGCTTATTGTGATGCAGATTCTGAATTATTCCTGCTTTGTATAATGTGAGATTAGCAGTTGTCACTTGTAACTTTACCAGAATGGTGTTAAGGTCCCAAATCATCTAATTTGTACGGAATAATATGGCTTCCATCTGCTTCGGATGCAGAAGATCTAAATCAAGGATTAGTTTAAAAATGGCAACATGCCGGCATCTACCAGGAGATCAATTAAGTTTTGTTTAGTTTAGCGATACAGTGCAGAAACAGGCCCTTTGGCCTACCGAGTTCGTGCCAGCCAGCGATCCCCGCACACTGATATTGTTCCACATACATTGGAGACAATTTACAATTTTATCAAGACAATTAGCCTACAAACCTGTATGTCTGTTGAGTGTGGGAGGAAACCGGAGATCCTGGAGAAAACCTACACAGGTCACAGGGAGAATCCATTCAGACAGCACCCGGAGTCAGGATCGAACTTGGGTCTCTGGTGCTGTGAGGCAGCATCTCTACCACTGCACCACTGTGTCAGCCTTATTTTGTTGTCAGTTGGATGTTGCCACAATTCTATCTCTACTGTATGAGTAAAAAGCAGTTGGATGAGAGTCCAAAATTGGGGCTTGTAGATCCTTCCCATGAAGGATTGGCGATTAGGATCAAGAAGAGTCCATAATAACATTTGCTCTGCAATTGAAGTGTGCTGCTTCTAGCTCAGCAGTCCATTCGCCACAGAAAGCATCAGCATCACTTTCTACAATTGGATCATCCTGTTTTGCTCCATATATTTAGTGACTTAAAGCCTTAACATGTAGCTCAAGTCAGAGCAATGAGCTGATCAGTGGAATGAAATTCTGCTCTCTCCTAGCGGTCACTCAACTGTAACAATACGTACGTGGATGAGGGTCGAATGTACCGCACTGCCATCGGAGAGTCTACAGCCTCCATGGAGAGCACTGTCAGGTCAGCCAAGAGCCACAATAGCTGCATTGCTCATAAGCTCAGGTAATCAGGTGCCGGGTGCCCGCCTCTGATCTGCCCTGCTGCACTAACGCACACTCCATTTCATGGCCTGTTACCATTGTTGTGTTTTAAAATGCTCAATTTAACGGTCACTTGTGCCGTGTAATCTTTCGTATACTGTATCAATTTGATCATATTTTCATTTGCCCAGCAAATTACTGCTGTCCAACCTTTTCATTAAAACTAAACACTTGCAATGAGACACGCAGAACCATGAAATGATGATGACTTGGCACCAGATGTTAATTGAAGAGAATTGCTTAATTTCTGGTTAAGTAAAAGCCCGAGGCTGGGTATATTTATTAGGAACACTGCCAGCTTATGACTCGATTGCAATATTGCACGTGTACAAAGCAATGTCTCAGATTGAATTCACTGAACTGCACAGAGAACACCTGGATTATGTGGTGAAATTAAATTGCTCTGGTGTAAACGACTGAGCAGGTGAAGACCACACTAGTGTCTTCCTATCTTTGTAGAATTTAAAAAGTAAAATCTGTGCAAGGCGAATTCCTGTTACATTTCTATAAGAGAGCAGCTAATAATTCTGCATGGATTCTCTTAGTTTGTTGTTCAATATTATTTTTGTACCACTGTGGTTTTTGTTCGAGTTGCCTCAAGACCCAGTGACCAGGTTTTAACCATTTATTACTCATTATTTGATAAGTGCTGTGGATGCTTTGTTTAACCCTCAACCACCTCAGCCAGTTGTGCCATTCCCTTAGGGGGGCGGACTCCTAATGATATGGTCAAATTGGGTGAACTTGGATCACAGTCCCTTTGGTCATGGGATTGTACTTGTTGCCTTCTCTGTTTCTTGTTCATGGAATTGCTTATCTATTTGCATTAAATAGAATCTAGCGGAGAAAGACACAAAGTGCTGGAATATATCTGCGGGTCAGGCAGCATCCTTGGAGAACATGAATAGGCGATGTTTCGGGTTGGAACCCTTCTCCAATCTGCTATTGTTAATGCCTCTGTTGAGGACTGACTGGTCTGCATCAGAAAGAGGGAGGACAGGGGGGAGGGTGCAAACACACCAGGGGTGAGGTGTGGGGGCAGGGTGGAGGGAAGCTCGGGTGATGTACAGCAGAGGGGATGATAGGGGTTCGGAGGGGATGGGGGTGTCAGGATACGTCACAAATCCATGTTCTTCAGGGATGCTGCCCGACCCGCTGAGTTACACCAGCATTCTGTGTTTTTCTTTGTTAAAGCAGCATCTGCACTTCCTTCTTTCTAGAATCAAGAGAGATTCATTTGTGAACAGCTGTATTCTTACAGTGGCTCCAGTTGGTTCTTTTGTCTATTTTCGACCAAGTTGTTCCTCTAGCTAAAGGCTCTGTCTCTTTTGTCAGGGATGATGCTCAGAGAGTGAGCTTACTGTCAAGTCAAGCAGAGGTTGGGCAAACTGAACCTGATTCTTCACTATTCCACAAAAAAACAAAGAAACCTGACGGTAAGCTTCTTCAGAATAATCAGCCTGATCATCCATTTCTCCAGAGAGTATACTTTGATCGTTAATTAACCATGTAAACATTGATAGTGTGCTGAATATAGAAATTTCTGATTGATAAAAATACATCGATAGATGCTCCTGAACACATCATCAGTGATGTAAACTGGGGTCATTGGGTGTTTCAGGTCTTTTAACATCAGACACCCTCACCCAGGCGACCCAGCCGTGGTTGATCAGACCACGACTTGTGTTCAGGTGGCATTCACTCCTCACCATGGACCTCCTCTCTTGATCCAGAGCCATCTCGAGACCTTCTCCACTGCCTCTGTGGTGTTCTTGATGGCTCTTCTCCTCTCCATTCCCGTGATGCCCAGTGCGCTCAAGGCTTTGTAGAGCGATTGCCCTGCAGAACCTCTGCAGCCAACCTCGATGGGCATACACCTTGCCTTCCAGCTAGAACAAATGCGTATAATTTGAAGCATTTTAGCTGATGGAAATATTGGCTTTATATCTAGTGATGTTGACAGCAATCAATTCAAAATGTTTGAGTAATTATTGTCAGATTTTAATGTCAAAATTTCATTTATTGTTATCATACACATATTGAAATAAATAACTTATGGCCCAGGACTAGTATAAGGCTGGATCTAGATTTGGCTGATATCGCTGTTGCTCTTGTGAGAGTCTCGGTGAGTATAGCCCCTGTCCCACTTACGTGTCCTTGGCACGCTAAGTACGCGCCCTCAACGGCGTTGTGCCTCGACGGTCCCGCGAAGGTCGCGCGCGACTTCATTCAACCGCACAGCCGTCTGGAGCGCGTGACGTCATTTGAAGATGGACGCAAAATGCCGGAGTAACTCAGCGGGACCGGTAGCATCTCCGGAGAGAAGGAATGGGTGATGTTTTGTGTCAAGACTCTTCAATCTGAAAGAATGGTCTTGACCCGAAACGTCACCCATTGCTTCTCTTCAGAGATGCTGCCGGTCCCGCTGAGTTACTCCAGCATTTTGTGTCTATCTTCAATTTTCTTGGCCCCGCTCTGGGAGTAGAAGTGGGGGCGGATCCGGACTGCAACGGCCTTTGAGCCCCAGGCCGAGTTCGCCGATCGTTTGCCTGCTTCTGCTGCTGTTGTAGGTGAGACGTTGCGTCGCGCCAGGGTCTTGGGCCTGTCCCACTTTGGCCGTCAGTTCCGCAACAGGCCGTTGGCGCACAAAGATTTTGTTCACTACAAAAAATTTTGGAGCCCCACGCGATGTCGCACACAACTACATACCCCTCCGCGCTTCTCAGTGTGACCGGCCCCACGCAGCCATACGATGCCCATGCGCCTCACGCGACCACGAGGTTGAGTAATTTGCGTGCCAAGGACACGTAGGTGGGACAAGCCCTTACCTGTTAATGTTGATGATGGGAATCAATTCACACATGTTGTTCGTATTCTTGGTAATGGACTTTCCGCCACTTGTTTCTTTTCCCACAGAGCCAGATTCTGACTCTGACAGTGAACTCTCCCTGGAAGATGATCACAGTAGCTCCTACGCTTCAAGTCGTTCATCGGATAGTGAAGAAGATGAATTTCAAGGAGATCCCAACCCCAACTGGAAGCAAGCGGCACCCAAGAACAATGAAAGAAATCCCATGCACAGTACACCGAAGGGTAAGACACAGTGCAGCAGGGAAGAGAGACAATGCCTCACATATGTATAACGATCTGTGGGGTGTGTGCCAACCTCATTGACCAGACATTTTTAAGGCGCAGATTGACAGTATCTTGATTAGTAAGGGTGTCAGCGGTAATTGGGCGAAGGCAGGAAAATGCAGTTGAGAGGGGAAGTTAGACCTGCCATAATTAAATGACGCAGTGGACTTGATGGGAAATGGCCCTATTCTGCTCCTTGAACTTATGCTTCCAAGGAATGTTCCCCGTTTGGCACTCCTCTTACTTACTATCACTGAGATGAATTTATTCCCTGATGAGTTAGATCAAGTTACCTGGAGGCCAAGCTTTACTTCCAGGAAAGAGACAGAATCTACCATTGCCCAATAACCAACAGAGAACTGCTGGTAGAGTGGTGTATAACACCTAGACATACACCTCCAATAGAGGCTTGGTTTAAAAATCATTGACACTCCTGTCAGGACTATTGACAACGAATAGTAATAACTTGTATTTGGAAGTCACGTTTAATATAATAATGTACAATCTCCAAAGGCTTTATTAGATAAAAGTGGACACTGAGCAAAAATAGATGTTTGGTGGCAGGAATCCGCAGGACATATTTTGCAGTGCAGAGGGGTTACATTGAGAGTGCTGCCCTGAAATATTCATATTAAATGGTCTCTAAGTACAGGATCAACATTCCTGAAACCAGAGTGCTGCTTGTTCCTTGGTGGTGGGTAACACAGTATTGGAATTCCAGTTAAACCTCAGCCTCTGTTCCCCTCCATAGCCGAATCCTTGCCCAACCACGGAAAGCCGTACTGGCCGGCAGAATGTACAACCGCCAGTGATAGTGAGGATCACGGAGCGCCCGAGAAACTCAAGGTGGAGACGAAAGTAAACGTTGAGTTTCATCGAGAAAATAATCATTGTGGCGACGTGCCGAGGAGCAGTGAGGGCGAGACACCAGAAAAGGAACTCCTGTGTGGCGCGCAGTCAAACTCCAATCCACTACCAGAGCAAAGGAAAGGCAAGTATTCCTCCCAAAATCTTTCATTATTCATCTGCTGGATTCATAAATGGAATACTTTATCTTTAAGAACTGAAATGTGAAACAAAATATGTAAATCTTGTATATTTGAGGTTTAGCTTAGTTTAGAGATACAGAGCGAAAATAGGCCCTTCAACCCACCGAGTCCGTCCGCACCGACCAGCGATCCCCGCGCACTTACACTGTCTAACACAGTCTAGGGCCAATTTACAATTATACCAAGCCGATTCATCTACAAACCTGTTTGTCTTTTGAGTGTGGGGCGAAACAGGAGCTCCCAGAGTATAATAGCACCTTAGTGCTGCAATGGTTGATTGTGATGATCCCCAACTAGAACATTGGAGAGAGGATTAACTGGTCTACTTGTTACTAGTTTCATGTTCACACTGCAGGTAACCTGTTGAATGGGAACCATCTGTGTAGTTAGCTTGCTGTCCTTCCAAATGATTGAAAACATCAAAAATAATTTATTCAGCTGATTATCATGCTGCCATTTAAAAATCACCTTTTAAATGTAGCATTCTTTATTGGCAATGCACTGATTAAGAGTGGTTACGGTCGATAGAGAATCCTGGTCTCCAGTCTAAGAATCCGGGCCTCAGTTGGTTAAGTATCTGTGGAGTAACAGATACAGAGTTATTGACACAGAGTTATTGTCTTTTTTCAAAGATGAAAAATTAGGGATCAAACCTGTTCTGCATGGCTGAGAAGTGGAGGTGGAGCACCATAAAGAGGTGTACACAGCTATGGTGCTTCATCAATGTCCCATATTGTGTGAGGGGGCTACTGCCCTTTACAATCTGTATGATGCATTGTAATAAATATTATTTTCTGTCGCAGGTATTCTTAAAAATAAAGTCATCTACCCGCCACCTTTAAATGAAAAGAATCAGATAAATCAAATCCACAATGAACTCTCCAACTGTAAAGCCACAACCATTCCCCCACAGACTCCACAACCATCAGTCCCCCACAGCTCGGCGACAGCGCCCAGTGACGGCACTCGCACGGCCACGGGCACCGGCCAACTGATAACGCAGCCAAGGCGGCAGCAGGCAAAGAGAGAGTTAAACGGGATGACGCCAATCCCCATGAGCATTCGAACGGGCACCAGCACTAACCGCCGGGACAACTCGGATTCTGAGTGAGTATCCTGGGTAAAAACAAAATGTTTCTCTTTAAAGTAATGCATCCAGTTTCAATTTGTGATTGTGTCAATAAATCCTAGCACCTTTAAGACTTGCACGATAAACAATTAGGGCGGCACAGCGGTAGAGTTGCTGCCTTACAGCGCCAGAGACCCAGGTTCGATCCTGACAGCAGGTGCTTGTCTGAACGGAGTTTGCCCGTGACCCGCGTGGGTTTTCTCCGGGGAGCTCCGGTTTCCTCACACACTCCAAAGATGTACAGGTTTGTAGGCTAATTGGCTTTGGTATAATTGTGAGTTGTCTGTCATGTGTGTAGGATAGTGTTAGTGTGCGGGGGTCACTGGTCGAGGCAGGTTCCATGGGCTGAAGGGCCTGTTTCCTCTCTATATCACTAAACTAAACTAAACTAAATATCTTTTATTGAAACTATCATGGGTAAAACCAAATATTGATGCCCAAAATCATTGGTTGGACTCCCAAGTGTCTATCCTTTCCAACAGACCACGAGTACTTAATGCAACAACTCATAATCAGATACAGTAATGCTCAGCAGTGCTCACCATTTCAGATGCAGGAAATCCAGGTATGGTCACGTGTGTTTAAAGCTGGAAATCCAGAATGGGTTGCCAGAAAAGCCAGAAATTGTTGCCAGAAAATCTCTGGTCTTTGTGATTGTGATCCATGCTGTGATCACAGTAACAAAGCAAGCAGAAATCAGTGAACAATTCTTCTAGTTAAAAAGAAACCCCAAAGCCATCATATCATTTTGCTTGAGGAGTAACTGAGTTTGGAATGGCATTCTGAGCCATAGTTGCTACATAACAAACTCTCTGACCCGAAGGAAATTTCAGCACGTGGATTGTCATTTTCCCAGATAAATATTTTAAAATTCCACACTGATTTAAAATATAAATGCTATAAATACAAGTCAGATTGTGGAGAGAGAAGCGATTAACAGTTCAGGACATTGACCTTGCATGAGAATTGGGGAAAAGTTGGAAATAACATTTTTCTACTTTTTGATAATTTCAGTTTGCCATTTGAGTACATTGTGTTCACCACTGATGATGGAGAACCCCCTGCACTGGGAAGATCACAACAATTGGTTTTGTGGGGTTCCTCTGCAAGTGTGATCCCAAGCTTGAAGTTACTTATTGTTTCACTTCTCAGTCCTTCCTTGATTTCTGGCCTCCATCACCTGTACTTTCCCAATGAACGGCATCGCGTCTTCCAAACAGGCACATTGCTGCATTCTAAACTCAATGCGGAGTTCAACATTTTAATTTCAGATTTCCAGCATTTTCTTCTGGTAAATTAATCTACTTTTCCTATGCACACCTTTTCCAACTTTGTATTTATTTTACTCTCTCATTATCACCTTAATTCACCTTGCCCTGTCATTCCATTTTATCAATGAATCTCCCCACCTTCCATCCCAGCACATTTTGTGTTCACATTTGTTCTTGCCTACCCACTTTCCTTTATATGCATCTTAAAATCAGTTTATCCCTAGTTTTTCCCATTCAGGTGAAAGGTCCCTCACCTGAAGCGCACATCCCCTCAAATATCTGGTCACTTCCTCTTTCAAAACCTTTTATTTTCAATCCACCACATTGACAGCTTTTAAAAAAAATGCTTCTTCAAAATATATCACATGTACTCATAAAAATATCTTACTTTTTCCAGTTTTGATATTTATATTACCAGCATCCACAATATATAGCTTTTGGTCTAATTATGGTTGTTGTGGTTTGTTACTAGTGTTGGTTGTTGAGGCTGTACGTACTGGTAGAGCTCCATATTTAAAACTATTATTATGTAATGTGGTGAGACATAATAACCACGGTATCGAGCTGTCGATGTAGGCTCTTTTACACTGTGTTTGGGGCATTTTCCTACCAAGAGAGATTACATTGTTTGGGCCTATCTTCCTTCAAGTTCCAAAGAATGAGAACCAAAGGGGTCCTGACAAGATATTGGAGACAGACACAAAACGCTGGAGCAACTCAGCGGGTCAGGCAGCATCTCTGGAGGAAAGGATTATGTGACGTTTTGAGTCAAGACCCTTCTTCAGCCTCCAGGTCATATGTTGGGTTGGTGGTAGAGTGTCAAACAAAGGGACCTAACTACTAGGAGCCAGTCATTTAAAACTGTGGTACATTGAAATTTCTTCTCGCTGACGGCGGTGAATCTGGAGAACTCACTGCCCTTGAAGGTGAAGGAATTTGGATCATTAAATGTATATAACGTAAAAGTGTATAAATGTGATAGATCAAGAAATAAAGAGGTATGGAGAAATGGTATGGAAGCTGAGTTAAGAACAGCACAGATCAGCTATGATCATATTGAATGGTGAGGCAGCCTTGAAGATCCTGATGGTCCAATCCCACTCCTATTTTCTTGTGTTCTTTTGTTTTGAACGTCTTATATATTGTGCTCTGATTTCCAGCAGACTTGTGTAAAATATGTTTTGCAAGTTGCATGCTACACTAACCTTTAACCCAACACGTTTTGCAAGCTATACAATTTCACTATGTAATGATTTTACAATTTAAAGAATGCTGAAATAATAGAAATGCTGCTTGCTAGTTTTTTTTCTAGTAAGAGTAGAAAAGTGAATAGTTTCTATCTTTGTAGAAATTTGTGGAGTCAAATTTTCTTGGACAAATGATGTCTTGCATTTAATAAAAAATGAAAACAAATTAACCTGTTCAAATGTTCAAATGAATATGTTTAAATTTTGTTTCTCTGAAAGCAGAGAAATAACTTTAATAGCTAGAATTTTACAGCATTAACCTGTGCACAAATCTAACCTAAAATGGCAATACATCGTAAACTAACTACACTGGGCCTTGTGCTTTAAAATATGACTGCAAAGGTTGGGGGTTTTTTTTTTAACCTTCTCTGCAGTTTCAGCATTGTGATTTAAAACTGCATGCTTTCGCTTTGAACTTACCTATTAGTACTGCATAACCATGGTTCTGCATGTTTCCCCTTCCTTTTCTCACGTCCAGAGGAAGTAATGAAACCTCAATCTGACCCATCAGGAGATCAGAAGAATGATTGGACCCGTGAAGGTTCTCACCATTGGTGTCGCCCGTTCCTGCGTACTTCAGACCCCCCTCCCCCCCAATGTGCTGCGGAGTGTTGCTGTTCTCCACATGCATCAGAATTTCTGTAAAGTGGATTCATGCACAAGAATCAGATTGACTGCAAGTGGGAGACAACACTTGCAAAATGTAGAAAAACATACAAGTACGAGTCGGAAGGACAGTTACACATATGGAATGCAAAATGGCAAAATTGGTGTGTGCCAAAATATAGAACGGACATGTAACCACTCGGGCAGCTGAACCGTGCAACTGGATATCCTGAGGAAATGGACAAACCCCAAGGTGAAGCCTGAAGTGCATCCACTGCCCTGTGTGCAAGCCCCCTGGGCTTAACTGCAGCCTGCCTGCTTTATCTTTCTTGAGAAACTGAAGTACAATACTGTGAGACAGTGCCTCAGCCACAAGCAGTTGGTCTCCATTGTAGGATCACAGGTAACTCACCTGGACCTTGGTGGAAGTGTTTGCCACATCAGTGTCACACTGCAAGTGTTCTCCAGACTGATCATTAACCTCTCGGATGGAAAGGGGTGGTCTTAAAATGAATGCCTTTTGTACAACAAAATTATAAGATGTATAGATACTTTTATATATTTTGTATGTCGATACTTTTGAAGAACTCACTTGTACATGCTTAAAGGTTTTGATTTTGTCATTTTGATTACAAGTTTTCTGACTTTTATAAAGAGTAGAAGATTGCACAATTATACTTGAATTTGGAGTGTTAATATTGTAAAAAAAAAACTTTTTTATTGAAAGCTGTAACAATTTATGAGAAATGAAATTTGAATGTGTAATTATTAAGACAAAATTATTGGAAAAAATGGGGAATCAAACCGGGTCCAACCTTGCTCCTGAACTTGTGTGTTTGAGGTTCTTTTTGAAAAACCACTTAAGTTCAAGGATGCATCTGGGTCCACGAGGGAAGTGATGGTGGATTTGGGTGAGGAGTAAGAGTTCACTGGCATTGACAGAAGGATGTTTGCCAACCTAACTCGATTATTTTTTTTAAAATTGATACCTGTGAATATTTTGGCATTATTATTGTTGTAGATTTTGTTTTAAATTGTTTTAGACGGAAACTATCAGAACAATTCCCATTTGTATATTGCGACTCGCCTGCTGTAGTAAATTCTTTTACCTTGATTCAGATAGTTTCTTCTAACTGTAATACAGTTTCACTCATGGCACAGTTCAAAAGAAGCATTTTTAAAAAACTTTTATGATGGAAACTGAACAGAAATCAAAGAACAGATGTATCATATTTATTTACATGCAAAACACTGGAAACACAGTACAGAGAAACAAATTGTAAAATAAAGAGATTTTGACTTTTTCTATCTGCCTATATTGATTCCTCTCTCTCCGAATTGGCCTTTGTAGGCAGTTATTAAATAGCATTGTGTCATAGTTGTTGGATGACTGCACCCACAGCACTGCTTTCTGGCTGCATACAAATACCCTTCAACAAAGCGAGTTTAGATGAAGTGTGAGGGGCATCATACTTTGTACACAGCGAGTTGGTTTATTGTCCCACACACACACCCCTCAGCGGTGACTGAATACCAATGGCAGAGTCCTAAGGAAAAACCTTGCCGGGAAGGTAAAGTTACAATTTTCATAGATTTTGATTGGGAACTGTTGGTTTATTGCAATGTGAACCTGTACCTGTTGCAATGTAAATCTCTTATTCTTCCGTTATAGCCACAGTATTCATGGACGGTTCCTCAGCCCAACTTTCCCATGTGGCTTCTGCTCTCCATGGTCTCAATCACAAAACACCCCCAAGCCCTTGCACAGTGTGATCTCCAAGGCTCTTTAAAACTCTCAAACTGCCTTTGTTGGCTGCTCTTTCCATAATTAGTTGATTGAATAATGCAGCATGGAACAGGCCCTTCAGCCCACTGAGTCCACGCCAACCATTGATCACCCGGCCACACTATTCCTATGTTATCTCACTTTTGCATCCACTCCCTACACATTAGGAGCCATTTATAGGGGCCAGTTAACCTACAAACCTGCCTGTCTTTGGAATGTGGGAGGAAACCGGAGCACCTGGAAGAACCCTATGCAGCCACAGGGAACATGCAAACTCCCTCCACACAGATAGATAGCACCGGAGAAGCTGGGATTCTGGCGCTGAGAGGCAGCAGTTCCACCAGCTGCGCCACTGTGCTGATCTAACCTTTCTGTTGTTGTCAATTAACTGTAGAAAAAGTGAATTACAAGCTAAAAAGAGGAACCAAAATTATTCATTGTCAGACCAAAGGAAGAAAAAACATGGAATTCAACAAAAAGAAACTTCCAGAGCAGATTCACGAGTGCTTCTTTTTGATGCATCAGTTAGCTCGGCAGTGATTGATTGCCTCAGTTGGAGGGCGGCTGTGGAAGTGTGAACGTGAATGATGTTTGGGAAAGTTAAAGTTTTACTCATGTTAATTTATAACTGAACTGGTTCATACTTTTTTCTTCCATTGCCCGCCAAACTACCTGTCTCATTGTATTTCTAAATAATACTCTGATTGTCAATGCGATTGTTGGGAGTTGTGATGCATACCCAGCCTTTCAACAGATGAAGACCTTTTTTTTTATATAATTGAGTCATGTGTGGAACGACTGATATCTCACTCAGAAGAAGGACAACTTGTTATTAGCTGTAAATGCCCTTTAGTGCAAACAGAGAAGGATGTTCACTGCACCAACTGGCCCTGTCCTGAGTAAGGAAGTATATTCCATTCACTCTGGGCAAATAAAGTATTTTTCTTGCCAGTAGCAGGGAATTTCTTTTCCCATTGAAATATTTTTTAAACATTAATGCTATCAGGAAACAGTGTTGAATGATACTAAGCACTGAAACTTTATATGCCTCTATCAGGTTTCCAATGCCATTTATATGCCAGTCAACGGTTTAACAAAAGCCTCTCTGCTTACTTGCATTTCATATTGAAATCTTTGTGTAATTTGCCTAATCTCCTTTTGTGTTGGTGAACAAAGCTTGCATGGAATCACCTGTAAATGACCTCCTTCGGGCTGAGCTATTACTATGGTACATATATCAGTTGTTCAAGTTCTTCAAGGAGGTAATAACTGGTTCGGCATGCTTCAAGCTGCAGTTTTAAAATCCGTTGCTATGCATTTGCTGATGTTTCTATAAATGAAGTGAAACCAAGCCATCTACCAGAACATTCCTACTTGTACTGTTCATTCAGTCTTTTTTATCTCTTTTTACTGTTTTAATTTTGGGTCCCTTCACCTTGGCCATGAACCAGGCCACAGTATTTTGCTAACTCAGCCAAATATTGTGATCTGTTGAACTATCAGCTAGCAGGTGACTTGCTAGATTTTTTTTTTTCAGTTTCCTTTCTGCGGCTGCTGATTGTTATGATCGATCACCCGAAACACACACTGTGCTGAAGAAGGGTCCCGACCCGTAACGTCTTTCTGAAGAAGGGTCCCGACTCGTAACGTCTTTCTGAAGGGGCCTGACCTGCAACGTCACCTATCCATGTTCTCCTGAGATGATGCCGGACCCACTGAGTTATTCCAGCACTTTGTGTCTTTTTGTGTAAACCAGCCTCATCAATTTCTTGTTTCAACACAGACTTCTGTTACCCAGTCGTTGAACAGTTATGTTAACGTTTGTGTATTCCATTTCAAAACTAATCATAATCTCCCTTACAATAATAGTTTTCCACAAAGGGATATCCATTGGTTATTGTGATGAAGGCACTTTAACAGAAGCATGTGGTTTTTCCTACTTCATTTTATTAAGTTCCTTCCAAGGGTCTTGACCCAAAACATCAACCATTCCTTCTCTCCAGACATGCTGCCTGTCCTGCTGAGTTACTCCAGCATTTTGTGTCTATCTTCGGTTTAAACCAGCATCTGCAGTTCCTTCCTACATAAATCAAATCCTGATTGCTTGCATGATTTCTGTTCTATTTTATATGCTGTGTACCTTTTGGCATTCTGCAAATACAGGCATCATTTAACTGGTAATTAATTGATTTATTTTGCAAAAGTAAAATTTATGGGACTTTTTTTTCTTGAAAAAGCAGCCAGGTTACATTTATTTCTCTCTTGCTTTCGATGACCTGACTGAAGACCAAGTGAAGATCACTTAATTATGTGAGTGCCATTCCTTGTTTGTGCTACAGATTGTGCTGTTCAAATAAGTACTATACATTTCCTATAAATACTATAAATGCTCTTTTCTGATTATTTGGATATGTAATGCTCATTCTTCCTTCAGTATTCTGAGCACCTTGTGTGGCACATGACTTGCACTATGTTATTTTATTCAGGCTCATTTTAAAAGTGTAACTTGCAGCTGTTCAAATAATAATTTATTGTGATCTCATATAGATATCGTGTATTTTACAATGCACTGATTTCCCTGAGTAAAGACTTGGTGAGACCATTGCTGGTGCAAATCATTACTCTGTTGTGTTTCACTTTAACAAGGCACTCAATTCTCATACAAAGTTGCTAGATGAAGATCTACCAAACTCCGTACGCCAGTGTTTCACTTGATCTGAGGTATTTCTGATGTTCAACAGCAAGAAAAGCCCTTAAAGCCATGGCCTGTCTTTTTTTTTCAACTCCCATCCAGCCTGAGTAGTCTATGCTTAAAAGGAAAGTGATTTTTAAATTGTTATTCAAAATGTGTTCTCTTCCAGCTTTGAGAGGGAAAGATCACTCATCAAGTACCAAAGGAAGCTGCATAAAGTAACATCCAAAGCCTGCTTCCTGTACTGAAGGAAACACCACACATCTTGTGGTTTGTGAGACCAGACATTACAGAACATGCTTTTTCTGAAAACAAACTATAGAAATAATCCCTGAACTCCTCTCTGGTAATCTCCTTATAAAAACCATTGGTCCAGATGTTACAAGATACGGCTGAGCATATTATTGTGTTCTAGAGGGCATTGACAGGAGCTGTCTGTTCATCAGTGAAGGTAACATTAAAGATTGGATGTGAACTATTAGAGGAATTCCATCAGAGCAAAGGATTGACATGATTCAAGTTTAATGATTCTGGTTAATCACCTTTATGTGAGTTGGATCAGTATTCTTGAGGTAATGTTGATGGGTGGCACCGTGGCGCAGCGGTAGAGTTGCTGCCTTACAGCGCTTGCCGTGCCGGAGACCCGGGTTCGATCCCGACTACGGGTGCTGTCTGTACGGAGTTTGTACGTTCTCGTGGGTTTTCTTTGAGAGCTTCGGTTTTTTCCCACACTCCAAAGACGTACAGGTTGTAGGTTAATTGGCTTGGTGTATGTGTAACTTGTCCCTAGGATGGTATTAATGTGCCGGGATCTCTGGTCGGCGTGGACTAGTGGACCAAGGGCCTGTTTCCGCACTGTATCTCTAAAACTAAAAACTAACCGACGAGCACAGAGAGAAAAGTCATGTCTGCAGAGTGGGGGAAGAAGAAATTTGTCCTGATTTTAAAAGTAATTTCCTCTATGACAGTACTTTTGGTATGTTAATTTATAAACAGGAAAAAATAGCTGTTATTGTTGACTTAATGTGAAGTGTAATATTTCAGCAGTGCAATCAATTTGCCAAGCAAAGATCCTTGTTAATTGCTTTATTTTTCAGATTCTGGCCAACTCACAATGTATTATTAACATTTAAAAACTTTCTTTCAAATTTCCATCATAGGTATTTCCATTTTCTTGGAATTATGTTTTCCAAGAATAATCCTGGAGTAAAAGGTTTTGTGATGTTGATAAATTGATTTTTTTAAAATCGATCCATTAGTGCCTTTATGTGCAAATCACATATCAATGCCATTTAATCTGGGTATTCATGTATCTTCTTCTTCTATCTTCTATATTACTAAAAGCCTGTTCTTGACTGGTTTTGGCCATCTGTGCTGCGATTTCCAAGAGAACGCCGCCACCTACGGCCGTCATTTTTGGCCACCTTGCTCAGAGCCCCCCTCCGCCGCATGTGTGCCGAGGACTTTTCCCGTCGATTAAAAATGACAGAGATATTAATGTTTTTACAAAATTCCCCATTCTCTCTGCTGCCCCCACTGGCGGCAGGGGGGAGGGACTATAAAACCAGGAAGTGGTGTGCCACACAGTCTCTTCAAGATGGAGGAAGGCAGAGGGTCACGTTTCTCTGAGCTGTGAATAACACTGAACACATGTCTAATCAAATGTAAGTGCCCTTAGTGGTTCTAAAATGCTTGCAGAATGTGTCTATTGGTTCTAAAGCTTCAAAAAAAAGTGTCTATTGGTTCTAAAGCTTGCAAAAAAATGTCTATTGGTTCTAAAGCTTTCAAAAAGTGTCTATTGGTTCTAAAGCTTGCAAAAAATGTCTTGGTTCTAAAGCTTGCAAAAACAGTGTCTATTGGTTCTAAAGCTTGCAAAAAGTGTCTATTGGTTCTAAAGCTTGCAAAAAATGTCTATTGGTTCTAAAGCTTGCAAAAAAATGTCTATTGGTTCTAAAGCTTGCAAAATGTGTCTCTGTTGGTTCTAAAGCTTGCAAAAATGTCTATTGGTTCTAAAGCTTGCAAAAAAATGTCTATTGGTTCTAAAGCTTGAAAAATGTGTCTCTGTTGGTTCTAAAGCTTGCAAAAATGTCTATTGGTTCTAAAGCTTGCAAAAAAAGTCTATTGGTTCTAAAGTTTGCAAAAAAATGTCTATTGGTTCTAAAGCTTGCAAAAAATGTCTATTGGTTCTAAAGCTAGCAAAAAGTGTCTATTGGTTCTAAAGCTAGCAAAAAGTGTCTCTATTGGTTCTAAAGCTTGCAAAAAGTGTCTATTCGTTCTAAAGCTTGCAAAAAATGTCTATTGGTTCTAAAGCTTGCAAAAAAATGTCCATTGGTTCTAAAGCTTGCAAAAAAATGTCTATTGGTTCTAAAGCTTGCAAAAATATGTCTATTGGTTCTAAAGCTGGCAAAAATATGTCTATTGGTTCTAAGCTTGCAAAAATATGTCTATTGGTTCTAAAGCTTGCAAAAATATGTCTATTGGTTCTAAAGCTTGCAAAAATATGTCTATTGGTTCTAAAGCTTGCAAAAACATGTCTCTATTGGTTCTAAGCTGGCAAAATATGTCTATTGGTTCTAAAGCTTGCAAAAATATGTCTATTGGTTCTAAAGCTTGCAAAAATATGTTTTGAAGTTGAAAGGCACTACTTACTGCAAATGGTGGCTTGGTTGCTTTGGCTTGAAGTTGAAAGGCACTACTTACTGCAAATGGTGGCTTGGGTGTGGCTTGAAGTTGAAATACACCACTTACTGCAAATGGCGGCATGAAGTTGAAAGGCACTACTTACTGCAAATGGTGGATTGGTTGCTTTGGCTTGAAGTTGAAAGGCACTACTTACTGCAAATGGTGGCTTTGGCTTGAAGTTGAAAGGCACTGCAAATGGTGGCTTGGGTGTGGCTTGAAGTTGAAAGACACCACTTACTGCAAATGGCGGCATGAAGTTGAAAGGCACTACTTACTGCAAATGGTGGATTGGTTGCTTTGGCTTGAAGTTGAAAGGCACTACTTACTGCAAATGGTGGCTTGGGAGCTTTGACTTGAAGTTGAAAGGCACTACTTCCTGCAAATGATGGCTTGGGTGTGGCTTGAAGTTGAAAGGCACTACTTACTGCAAATGGGGGGCGTGGGTGCATTGGCATGAAGTTGAAAGGCACTACTTACTGCAAATTGTGGCTTGCAGTTGAAAGGCACTACTTACTGCAAATGGTGGCTTGGGTGTGGCTTGAAGTTGAAAGGCACTACTTACTGCAAATGGTGGCTTGGGAGCTTTGGTTTGAAGTTGAAAGGCACTATTACTGCAAATGGTGGCTTGGTTGCTTTGGCTTGAAGTTGAAAGGCACTACTTACTGCAAATGGTGGCATGAAGTTGAAAGGCACTACTTACTGCAAATGGAGGCTTGGGAGCTTTGGCTTGAAGTTGAAAGGCACTATTACTGCGAATGGGGGCATGGGTGCTTTGGCTTGAAGTTGAAAGGCACTACTTACTGCAAATGGAGGTTTGGGTGTGGCTTGGGTGTGGCTTGAAGTTGAAAGACACCACTTACTGCAAATGGTGGATTGGTTGTTTTGGCTTGAAGCTGAAAGGCACTACTTACTGCAAATGATGGCTTGGGTGTGGTTTGAAGTTGAAAGACACCACTTACTGCAAATGGTGGCTTGGATGCAACGGCTTGAAGTTAAAAGGCATTACTTACTGCAAATGGTGGCTTGGGTGCATTGGCTTGAAGTTGAAAAGCACCACTTACTGCAAATGGTGGCATGAAGTTGAAATGCACTACTTACTGCAAATGGTGGCTTGGGTGCTTTGGCTTGAAGTTAAAAGGCACTACTGTAAATGCACTTACTTCCTGTTTGCACTGTATATTGATTTTAGATAAAACGCTACCACTTACGGTTGTGATTTTTGGCAATCTTACTCAGTCCCCCTCTGCTGAGCAGGTGCAGAGAATTCTTCCCATCAATGAAAAATAAAAGTGTTATTAGTTTTTTTTTAAATGTTGAGAATCTCTCTCCTGTCAATCACTCCATGAAAGCCACACCTTTTCCGGTGGGGGGGGAAGGGGTTATAAAACCCGGAAATGTGGGTGTGGCTCAGTCTCTGCAAGATGGAGGAGGGAGAGGTCACGACTCGCTGTCTTTAGTGGCTTTGCACCCTACTTCAAATGGTATGAAACTGCACTTGAATTTGGTGGCCTTGCACCCTGCTAGAAGTGGTAAGAAACTGCACTTGAATTTGGTGGCCTTATACCCTGCTTGAAATAGAATTTCAAGGATTAGCCGTGAGTCAACTACCAGCCCACCAGCCGTGAGTGAGTGAGTTGCCAGCACAACAGGCTTGATTGACTGAGACGCCAGCCCAATAATCCATTTGGCGCATAATTTGCATACTAGCCCTCTGGAAACCAGTCCCTTCAGCCCACAACACCCATACTAGCACTCCAGAAAGCCCCCCCCCCCCAACTGGCCACCAATATTAGAATTGGTGGAGAGGTGGAATATTGCGTTGGATGACCAGCCCTCCTGTGTGATGCTGGGACCCAACAGGTCCTACTTAGTCTAGTATATTACTAAAACTCTCATCTTGTTTGTTTGTTTGCATGTTTTGTGTTGTACTTCTATTTGCGCAAAAACAGTACATGATAGCGCTACAATTTTTAGCCCACCTTACCATAGTCCTGTGGTGTAAATGAAACAAGTTTTGTTCAGATTGATGGTATATTTCTAAAATTATTAACGTTTAAAACTTAAATAAACAAAACAGCGCCCCCACCCGCGCATGTGCTGTTGGGGGAGGGTTCCCGTGCGCGTCTTTATTGTCATCACAAATGGCACCCAACGGGTCCTCAGCCGCGCCTGCGCAGTTGGGGCCTTTCCAGAATTCAGATCGCCATCTTTTTTTCACAACGGAGACACGAGTAAGATTACTTTCATTTTACTGTTGCTCTGGGCCTGCGGGGATCCGCCGCCTTGGCGCTGAGGCTGGGGCTGTGTCTACAGGCGGCGGCCGGCTCCGGGGACGGGGAGAGGTTGCGCCGACGCTCCGGGGCCTGGGCGTTGAGGCTGGCTCTGAGGCCGGCGGCTGCTGCTCTGGACCTGCTTGAGAGGAGGGCAGTGGGGGAGGTGAGGAGGGATAGTGGGGAGGGACAGGGGGAGGTGAGGAGTGGGGTAGGGAGGGGAGGGGAATTATGGAGAGAGGGAGGGAGTGACTGAGGGTAGGGGAAAGGAGAGGGTGGGAGAGGTGAGGGAGAGGAGGAGGAGAGGGAAAAGAAGAGGGAGGGTGAAGAGGAGGGGGAGGAAGTGCTGGGGATGAGGGGAAATGAGCCGCGCCTGTGCAATTGGGGGCTATGGGTGAGTGGTGGAATATTGCGTTAGGGGAATGGGTGAGTGGAGGAATATTGCATTGGGGAACGGGTTGCGCTGAGGGGCCAGGCCTGTGAGAGGGACTTAGTCTAGTTTTAAGTAAAATCACACCAGGCCCTCTGGTGGCTGTTTACTGTGCTGCCCCTGATGTTTCTACAGTGCCTGTCATACACTTAATGGTGTCATGAGAGATACACACTGAGCTTATTGTCCATAACCAGCCAAAATGAAAGCCTCGAGGTTTAGGTTTACTAAGTTGAGGTTTAGCCAGTGCCGTTTACGCGGGCAGGTGGGACTAGTGTAGCTGGGACATGTTGGTCAGTGTGGGCAAGTTGGGCCGAGCGGTCTGTTTCACGTTGTATCCTCTATGACTCTATGAATGTAACTGCGAATTTCATGAAGCAGTCGCAGTGCAACTGGAATGATATCATGCCACTTGTTGTATTTTGTCGATTTGGAAGGACATTGTGTTGTTATTGAGAAACTTGGCTGGACAGCTTCAGACCTGACTGCAAGCTGGTCAAACTCTTCCTGATGTTCACATGGTGTGCTACAACTAACAGATTAATGTTTTCTTTTAATTTCCAGTTGATGAGATACTCCCACCCAGGGACCCCGACAGTCCTTTCAGGTTAGGCAGAGGTTCACTTGTACCTCCTCCAACCTCATCTGTTGTATCCGTTGTTCAAAATGTGGACTCTTATACATCGGCGAGACCAAACATAGACTGGGCGATTGTTTCACTGAACACCTTCACTCAACCCGCCTGAACCTACCTGATCTCCCGGTTGTTGGACACTTTAATTCTCCTTCTCATTCCCACACAGACCTTTCTGTCCTCGGTCTCTTCCATTGTCAGAGTGAGGCTAAATGCAAATTGGAGGAACAGCATCTCATATTTCGTTTGTACAGCTTGCAGCCCAGTGGTATGAATATTGATTTACCTAACTTCATGTAACCCATGCATTCCCTCTCTCTCTATCCCTCCCCCACCAAAGTCAATTAGCTTCTCATTTTCAACCAACAAACAGCTAACAATGACCTGTTTCCTTTTCAACAGATAATCCTCCGACATTTTTACCACCTCCAACGGGATCCCACCACTGGCCACATCTTCCCATCTCCTCTCCTTTCAGTTTTCCGCAGAGACCGCTCCCTCCGTAACTCCCTGGTCAATTCGTCCCTTCCCACCCAAACCACCCCCTCCCCTGGTACTTTCCCTTGCAACTGCAGGAAATGCTACACTTGTCGCTTTACGTCCCTCCTTGACTCCATCAAAGGACCCAAGCAGTCTTTCCAGGTGAGGCAGAGGTTCACCTGCACCTCCTCCAACCTCATCTAATGCATCCGCTGCTCTTGGTGTCAGCTGCTCTACATCGGTGCGACATAGTGCAGGCTTGGCGATCGCTTCGCCCAACGCCTCTGCACAGTTCGCATTAACCAACCTGATCTCCCGGTGTCTCAGCACTTCAACTCCCCCTCCCATTCCGAATCTGACCTTTCTGTCCTGGGCCTCCTCCATGGCCAGAGTGAGTCCCACCGCAAATTGGAGGAGCAGCACCTCATATTTCGTTTGAGTACAGGATCACAATCTTCTCTGTATAAACTTGAAACTGGATCCTGTAAAGTGCCAAAATCAGGTGCTATTTTTACCTTTCTCTAGTCTAATGTATCTTTAGTACAGATGAGCTGACATTACAGGCAGCAGCGTGTAAAAAATGTAAGCATGGAAAATATAACAAAAATATAAATGAAAATATATTGGAAACAAAATTTTGACCCAAAACATCGACCATTCTTTTCCACCCAGATGTTGCTCGACCCGCTGAGTTTCTCCAGCAGATTGTTCGTTGCTGTGCAAAAATGTAATCCTTAGTTTTCCGCCAATGTAAAAGCAATGAATGAATGCTGAATGTATGCAAGAGGCCGTAGTTAAAATAGTATGTTATATTAATTATGAAGGTTATAAATCAATGAAGAGGCTTACCAGATGAATGCATGAGTGAGGCAAGTTGGACTGTTCCTTCATCGGGAGTGTCGGTGTTTGATGGACAGAGCAGTTATGGATTTATGACAGAGAGCAGACTAAAGGTGTGCTGCTGAATTAATGCTGTCATGAATTTATACTATGTTTGTTTTTTCTTGAGGACAGCTACCATTTGTTCATCAGCACAATGAAGATCCAAGTTTCATAGTTTCTGTTTCTGCATGTACCTGGTGGCTCACCAGAAAACAACAGCAAGATAATTGCACGCAAAACAGTGGCTGGAGCATCTACATCTGAGAGAGGTAAAGAGAGAGGCACGGATACCCGGACATCTGGAAGATGGAACGCTGAAGGTGAGATTTTTCTTCAACAATGCCCTTGGAATTAGTTCAGCACTCAACCTGTCAGAATATTGAAACTAATGATTTAAATCTTTAAAGCAAACATGGACTGCAGAAGCAATATCTAACACTGGCGTGTGAACGTTGAGGAAATGTTTCTTGCATATAGCCAACTCATTCAGCTATGGAGAACATTGCTACTGTGGAGGCTGCTAGTAGTAATCTTGTTGCTGTATCAGACTTCCACAGCCAGTAATGTGATCAACTAAGGCCATGATATTACCAGGATTAACTTGAACCTTCTGGTGGGTAGGAGTCACAAATGTCCACTAGTTTGTGCATTAGAGGCACAACGTCAGATCGAAGTTCTTCAAGTTGAGTATCCAGAATGCCTTTTGAATGTGCTTATGGTAAAGATGTTCCGTGGAGCAGAGGATGTGAGAATTTAGAAACAGAGTTAACAGTTCAGATGTCAAAGTTTATAACTATTCTTTTCTGTACCTGAAACATTCCTACCAGCACAGTGCAACTTGGTTGCAATACCTATTATGGCCCGCAATAAGCTGGCATGACTTCAACAATACCTCTTCAATAGGAGACTTAAGGCAAGGGCAGTAGACGTTTGAAAACATTGCCGTCTTCATGCTCCCCTGTTAGATGCACCTGTTGCTCGGTGAAATTCCTGGAGCTCCGAGCTAAAAGCTCCATGCAAGTGTCTTCACCAAATAATGTTGTAGCCCAGCATCCAATTTCATAAATGCATATGGGAATGCGGAATAAATACAGATTATGCCACTAACCCCTTCATCCTATGCATGATTAAAAGCTATAAAATACAGGCAGTTCTCTAAAAGAAGAATATCGCAACAAAGGATGGCTTTCCAAACATCTCCATCTCCAGCCTAGAAGGGGCAAGGTTTAATTGTTATAATCATCTTGACAGTCATTGCCAATCACAAGTGCATAGTGCCACTATCCAATTTCTTAGTAATCCAATTTCCCAGCTAAAGTTAGATAGGAAAATTGTTCCTAATCACCACGAGCTGATTTAGCCTCCCGCTGTGACCTCTCGTCCTTCCTCATTCAAACGGCTGTACTGCCTTGGACGTCCTTCGCCCATTTTCCAAGTCAAGATGCTTTGCAGAGGGCACCTACTATCGACCTGTGTCTGCAGGCACATTGGTTGAACAAATCTGTAAACTCTTTCAGCACAAGCCACAGATTTCACTAGACACATACAATGCAAATGAATTGCAGCAAACGGCAGAATCCCAGCTAGTAGAGGTCGATCAGAAACTAGTTTGGTGTAGCGAAAATCAGGGAGGGTGGTTCCTCCTGCTGGTGTTTGAGAAGGCATCAGTAGAAGCATGCGGCTTCAAACTTTATACCATGATATGCTTGCTTTACATACTGTGGCAAGCATTGGGAAATGCCATAGTACTAGAAGTCTTCAATAGGATACCTGGCATGAATTAACCCATCCATTTGAATGCTCTTGGAATATAATTTCAGCAGCAAACCACCAGCAATGCCCATGTATTGTTGAATCTTCTATCATATCTCATGGCTAGGAAATCAGCCACATCACCATGGAGTAACATTAATTCCAAAGCAATCCCAATTATCCAGCACTAAGATACACAGTGGGTAGCAGACAAACTTGGACTTGCCTCTGCAATGAGGCTGACATTGGAACCTCAACAAATGGGGGGTTATGGGAACAGGATTTTCACTGGTGCCTCACCAAAGCTGGTAACCTGATACTTTTATGCACAATGCACTGGACTTTGCTAAAGGATCGACCATTCATGAAATACCACAATTAAAAATATTCAAAAGATGATCTTGATTTTATACTTCAAATAATTTAAGATTTTGTAATTTTAATTAGGGTATATGCAAGGTTTTTGTAAAATCATAGCAAATCAATCTTTCTTTTATAGTCAAATTTATTTTTGAGGTCTTTGCATCATTAAATAGAATAATGGGTTGTTTCAGCCAGTTGTGTCTAAAGCCTTAATATATCAGTCACGTTTTAAAGTTCTACAATGTGAAAAGGGCATTTTAACAACATGCATTTTGTTTGTTGGGCTGAGATTTGGCAATCCTCCATTCAATAAACAGAAAATGAGAGTGCAGCAACTGGAGTGTTAAGAAGCTAAAGATTTTCAATGGTTGTAAAGAAATTGTCAAAAATATACTGGAGAAAACTTGACACAATGGACAGTGAATGAAAGACAATGAAATGTGAATCATTCACATTTCTGAATAGGATTTGGCAGCCAGAAGCACTAACATAGAGACTGGGCTTGCAGCATAAGCATAAGCATTCAAAAGGCCTCAAGATGAAAGCTGTGAAATGGAGGGAAACTAAAATTATCTACAAATGACAGCACTTGTTTCCCAATTATATGTACAGTGTACCAAAATAGTCTCTTGACGGTACTTTTAAAGAAACTTAAATATTTCTCACCTTTTACCTGGTACATTTTGAGCAGAATCTGCAAATTAATCAAAGCTCGGAACTCAAAATTTCATCCCACCCGGTAACTATTGTTCCCAATTTAGTTTTCATTAACAATGCTCCTACCACCTCGTCCAATCTGTGTTCCACCAAAAGTGCAGGGGGCAATTAATTTTATTTAAAGCATACTGCATGGATACGGGCCCTTCACCTACAGAGTACATGCCGACCATAGATAACCGTTCACACTGTTTCTATGTTATCCCACTTTCGGATCCACTCCCAACATCTGGGCAATTCAGAGACCAATTAATCTACAAAATCCGAGCAGCCAGAGGAAATTCACGTGGTCAATCAATCAATCAATCAGTTTTATTAATCACATATAAGGGCAGTGAAATGAATTTGCCAGCAGCGGTACAATCAAAAAAAGAACACACAATTCACAATAAAAATTAAACACAAACATCCACCACGGCATTCTTCACTGTGGTGGAAGGCACAAAGTACAGTCAATCCTCCTCCATTGTTCACCCATGGTCGAGGCCATGAACCCTCCGTAGTCGCCGCTACTGACGGCCCCATGTACAGGCCCTCTCGTCAGGATGGTTGAAACTCCGACGCCGGGACGATCGAGCACACTCCGCGGCTTGGAAGTCCCGAATCGGCACTTTCCTACCGGAGATCGCGGCTTCAGGATGATGAAGGCCGCAGGCCGGCGGTCGGAGCTCTTCTCTGGCTATCCCCGGCGAGGGAACCCAGGCAACGATGAAATGTCCACACTGCGCCGGCTGCTGAAACTCTGGGAAAGGCCGCTCCAATCCATGGTGTTAGGCCGCGAGGGAGGCGACATGGAAAATGTCGCCTCTCCATGGGGGAGGTGACCGAAAGCGGTTCCCCCCCTCACCACCCCCCCACACATTACACACCAAGAGACATTAAACAACTCATTTGGACAAACCAAACAAAAAAGTAGAAATGACGAACACGCTGCTGGCAGGGCAGCCGACTCGCAGCGCCCCCCCCCCCCCCCCCACGGTCACATGTAAACTTCACACAGAGAGCGCTCAAGGTCTGAATTAAACCAGAGTCTCTGTGCTGCAAGGCAGCACCTCTACCAGCTGTGACATTGTACTGTCCAAGAATTACAAATCTCAATATAGAAATTCATTATTCTTATCCTTATAACATTTTAAAATTCAAAGCCAAAATGGAAGCATTGAATGTCTGTTTATCCAAAATCTTTATTTCAGCTTTTTAAAAATTGGAATTAAAAAATTGTACATAATCATTTCCAGAAAGCCTAATTGTAGAAATAGGATCTGCTATGAAATTCTTCCAATAGTGTTTTCTTCAGCAAATGAAACATTTTATTGCACTTTAGAAACCAAATAACGATTTTAAATGTAGTGATTTTGTTTATTTACAACTATTTTTATGAAACTAAGTAATGCGCTACTCGATAATAAAACTTTGGAATCACAATTATTGATTCTTAAGGTTATAACCCACGCTGATTGGATTATTCAAGGGTAGGGAATACTTAATTAAATGTGAATGTTGTCTCATACGGGAATTCTGTTTAAGGCTCTAATGATAATTCCTTGGCCACTGAGGAACTTTCAGGTAGGAGAAAACAAAAATGTGTTCAACAGTGCCACCTAATGATAGCGTACCTGCTTTTCAATTGAGCTGATGCTGGCCCAGCTATGTGGAAAATCAAAAATGTTAACACCTATATTGTTACATTCCACACCTACTCGTTTGTCAATTGATTTCCTTGGGATATTTCTTTATGCATTGTTCATGGGCAATTAATGACAGAATGGTGTTCGAAAGACATGCAAGCTATAGTAGTGTAACTCTAGAAAATCTTATTCAACCACACTGCAGGATGACCCCAGGTTACCTCCTGGTCCTGAGATCCTTTTGTAACCAGAGCAAGTGGGAAATGCAGCCACAAACCGACTTCCCACACAGCAGACGATGTCTGCAGCCTCCCAAACGCTTGACGGTATGAACGGGCTACACATAAGCTAGGAGTTCATGCGTTGGGGAAGATCTCCAGTCTGTCAGGTCTCTAATGCCCCCATACATTTAAAAATATATATTTTTCCAGAGTGGGCCATCTGTAAGTCGTGGGTTAACCTTGGAAAGAAGCCACATGGTATACTGCAGTTTGGGTTCCTCCACCACCACCCCCCCACCCCCCCCCCCCCCCCCCCCCCCCCCCACCCCTCCATTCAAAGAAATTGCATTTGCATTTTATTGATGTTTATCACCATCCGAGAATCCAGAACAAAGCAAGTGCACCATTAAATGAAAAGCAATAAACTACTGATGTTGGAATTCTGAAAAGAAAATAGACAATAGTGGGGACACTCAGCAGGTTACGTACATCTGTAGACGGAGCAACAAAGTTCATGTTTCAGGTCAGTAACCCTTCATCAGAACACCAGGTCCAGCAGTAAATAGCAGCCAGGTATCTGCTTAATTTAGCACTGATAATTCGCAGGAAGATGATTCCAGCATTTATTATCCATCCTTGCAAATTAACTACTAGGAATTTGACCCAGTGACAGAGAAGGTTCACCAGACTGATTCCTGGGATGGCAGGACTTTCATATGAAGAAAGACTGGATAGACTCGGCTTGTACACGCTAGAATTTCGAAGATCTTATAGAAACGTACAAAATTCTTAAGGGGTTGGACAGGCTAGATGCAGGAAGATTATTCCCGATGTTGGGGAAGTCCAGAACTAGGGGTCACAGTTTAAGGATAAGAGGGTAGTCTTTTAGGACCGAGATGAGAAAATCATTTTTTACACAGAGAGTGGTGAATCAGTGGAATTCTCTGCCACAGAAGGTAGTTGAGGCCAGTTCATTTGCTCTATTTAAGAGGGAGTTAGATGTGGCCCTTGTGGCTAAAGGGATCAGGGGGTATGGAGAGAAGGCAGGGATGGGATACTGAGTTGGATGATCAGCCATGATCATATCGAATGGCGGTGCAGGCTCAAAGGGCCGAATGGCCTACTCCTGCACCTATTTTCTATGTTTCTATATTAATGGTGACGTTACATGGCATGACAGATGTTGTCATGGTTGTGGTGCTGCTGTCTTTGTGTCTACTGTCTATGTCTTTCTATGTTTAAGATGTTGTGAGTTTGGGATATATTGTGGAAGAATCTGCAGATTTGTACCATGTCTCTAACATGGCACTGCTAGTGGAGGGAGTGAATGTTGAGGATGGCAGTCTGGGTTCCATTGAAGCAAGCTGTGTTGGTTGGATACCATGGAGCTATTACAGTGTTGCTGGAACCACTCATCTAGGCAAGAGAGAATTGTCGTCATATTGCCTCCTCCTTTGCATCTTTAAATTGTGAACTTTCAACAGATATTACCCGAACTGCTTGGTATTTCCAATTTGTTTGATACAGTTTTATAACCGCTGCTGCCTTATGTATTTCATAGATCCCACACGCTGTTTCCCATCTCTCTCCCACTGGCATCATAAACATGTTGGCCTCTCCCTCTCACAGCCCGTCTTTACTCTTCCCCTTGTTGTCAACAAATTGTTTTCTCGATATTTCAGTTCAATGAGGGCCATTGATGTAAAACATGCCCCTGTTTCTGCCCTGGGGAGATTCTGGCATTTTCAGTTTATTCTTCAAATTTCCAGCATCAACAGCTTTATGTGTTAGTCACTGATCTGCTCTTGGCACTAAAGCATTGACATGTTAGTCAAGAGTGTTTAATAGTCGCATGCACCAGGACCAGAACGATGAAATTCTTACTGTTGCAGCTTTTCAGACACGTTAAACGCAACGGCACAATATAATAAATTGTCAGCTATTCACCGTAGATCAGACCATGATCGTGCAAGCCAACGTCTGTAGTGCAACCTTCGTAGTGCAAAGTCCCCAGTAGCTCGATGCAGAGGTGGGGTCGTGCGTAATGATGACCTTGTGGTGATAACAATGACACACTTGGTCATTGTAATGTCATTGAATGTTAAGAAGAGCTTTGTGTCTTCTCTTGTAAGAGAAGGTTGTTATTTGGCATTAAAAAGCTTGCAGTAGGTCACGTAGCATCTTCGGAAAACATTTAACATCTCAGGTTTAAAACCCTTTATTTAAAACTGGGAATTAAATTTCAGTTGCAGAGAACATGAAACATTACAGCACAGGAACAGGCCTTTCAGCCTTCAATGTTTGCACCAAACATGATGCCTATTTAAACTAATCCCATCTGCCTGCAAGTGATCTATATCCTTCTGTTCCCTGCCTATCCATGTGCCTATATAAAAGCCTCTTAAAGCCTCCACCATCACACCTGGCAGTATGCTCCAGGCCCCCACCATTCTATGTGTAAAAAAAAAACGTTCCCAACATATTTCCTTTAAATGTTGCTCCTCTCATCTTAAAGGTGCATCTGCTAGTCCTTGACATTTTCACCCTAGAAAAAAAGGTCCTGACTGTCTGCTATCAATGCCTCTCATAATTGTATATACTTCTATCAGGTCTCCCTTCAACCCGACGTTCCCTAGATAATCCAACATCTCCTTAATATCCTCAATCCAGGCAGCATTCTGATAAACATCTTCTGCACCCTCTCCAAAGCCTCCACATCCTTCCTGCAATGGGGCGATTAGGTGATGAGACATGTAGAGCAAAGGGAATATCTGAATGCGACAGACCTAGCCCTGTGGTAAATCATGGAGTTTTCCTCTTTCCCTGGTGATGCATCTGTTGATCAACCTCATTGTACAAGTGGAGCTGCAGGTGGCCTCACTATGGAGCATCTACAACGCTGAGGACATTGTGGATAGCAGGTTTAGCCAGTTAGTGGAGTGGAACATCGGTTGTTGACCACCAGGAAGAGTAATAGGCCTCGGCAGATAACAAAGGAGACCCTGTGGATGCGGTTCACTATGATGGTCTCTCAAAAGAAAGCAGCAACAGTTGACTTTGCAGTGTCATAGTTGGCTTTATTCCCCCCTCCCCCCCTATTCCATCAGTCTGAAGAATAGTCATGACTGGAAACGCCGTCCGTCCATTCCCTCCACAGATGCTGACCAACCCGCCAAGTCCCTCCAGCACCTTGTCTTTTGCTCAAGATTCCAGCATCTAGAGTCTCATGTGTCTTCATTTTATTGAAGGGGTGCAGCTTAACCAGTCGTCCAAGTTTTATTTGGCTAATTGTGGGTGAAGTCGATCCTACCACCCACCATGTCATGGCTTGCTTGAGCACTGAACAACCCACACAAGTATGGATATATTTTATTTGAACCAGCAGTGAGAAGAGGCAGCGCATTGCCTACTGCCTAATCTGTGCTGCCACCCTCACTATTGACACACTGAGTAAGACACTCGCCCAAGAAATTTATCAGTCTTAAATATTTGCTAAAACATGAAACAGAGCAAATCTACACAGAAGGAACTACAGATGCGGGTTTACAAAAAAAGATACAAAGTGATGGAGTAACCCAGGATTAAGCCACACTGGGCACAGCAGCGAGAGACAGCACATACTTGTTACTGGGAGATCCTGTCTGACTAATTGGGGTTTTTTTCAAGGTAACTAAATATGTGAATGAGAGAAGTGCAATTGATTTGGTTTTCGACCTCAGTAAATTTCGACCTTGGCAATGTCCCACGTTGACAGTTGCTCTAAAAGATTAGAGCCCATAGGAGTTGTGGCAAGTAGGCAAATAGGCTTGGTCATTGGAAACAGGGCATCAGTGATGGGTTTCTTGAGTGGAAGCTCTGGACCAAAGATGTGCCAAGGGATTAGTGCTGGGACCCTTTATTTGCATTAAGCAGCCTACATTTTGTCTAGTTCTTGTTTGCAGGCACAGACTTCTTCACTTTCAAAGCAGTTGTGAATGGAACTGAACCTTATGCAATCATTGTGTAATGTCTTCTTCTGGCCTTATGATGGAGCAGCTGAAGATGGCTGGCCTGAGAAACAAATCTGCCACATTCCTGCATGGTAACCGGGGGCTGAGTATTAAGATTATAAACAGGCATTTCTCCATTACAATACCTTAAAATGGCAGCACGGTGGCACAGTGGTAGAGTTGCTGCCTTACAGCATCAGACACCTGACTTCATTCCTGACTATGGGTACTGTCTGTACAGAGTTTATACATCTTTCCCCATGACCGCGTGGGTTTTCTCCAGGTGCCCCAGTTTCCTCCTAGATTCCAGACGTACAGATTTGTAGGTTAATTGGTTTCGGTAAAATTGTCCGTAGTGTGTAGATAATGCTAGTGTACGGGGATCGCTGGTCGGCGTGGACTTGGTGGGCCGAAGGGCCTGTTACTGTGCTGCATCTCTAAACTGAACTGACCTCCGTGTGTAACTTTCCTACGGTGAATTACCAAAATCTTGCCAGTATCTTCGAATGGAAAGATTGAATAAAGACAGACATCTCACTACCAATGACATTGAAATAGATGGAAAGTATTTTCTGATATAAATGAATCAAGGGTAGTTTCCAATACAAGGCAGCGTTAAAAATCAAATCCAATGCTTCTAATATTTAAAATTTGGTTATTTTGCAAATCATCCTATGTTGGGAAATTGAATGCGCTAATAACCTTTGTTAATTGTCTGTTTAAATTAGTAATAAACTAGAATGTACTGTGGTTCGAAGGTACACAAAAATGCTGGAGAAACTCAGCGGGTGCAGCAGCATCTATGGAGCGAAGGAAATAGGCAACGTTTCGGGCCGAAACCCTTCTTCAGACTGTGGTTCGTTACAAGTAAAATTGCTATAACAAAAATTGCTTTATGTGAGTAGCAGTCCGATTGTGCAATAACAAAACATGGTATTTTGTTACATAAATGCTAGAAAATTTTAATCGGCTTATAACCATGATCATAAATGCACATTAACTGTAGCAGAAGTTGCCATTGGAATATACATACTGACAGATTGGATGACGGTTTGCATAGCCGGTTCTTTGTTATTCTCTCATCTGTCATGCCTCATCAAAGATTAGGCCATGTTAACCCATCCCTTATTTTATTATTCTGGCAGTTCTAGTCATCCCATTACAGGACAGATGTGGAGGCTTTGATGAGGGTGCAGAGCAGGTTTACTAGAATGCTGCCTGAATTAGAGGGTTTCAGTTACAGGGAGAGGTTGGACAGACTTGGATTTCTTTCTCTGGAACATCGGAGGTTGTGGAGGGACTTGATAGAATTAAATAAAATTATGAGAGGAATAGACAGGTAGGCAGTCAGAACCATTTCCCACGGTGACAATGTCCAACACTAGAGGGCGAAAGTTCAATGGAGATGTGCATGGCAAGTTTTTCTTTTCAGAGTTTAAGAGGCTTTTAGATAGGCACATGGGAGTGCAAAGTATAGAGGGATATGTGCAGGCATGTGAGATTGATTTAATGGAAGGGTTCCCAACATGGGGTAAATTTACCCCCGGGGGTAAATTTCACCAACCCAGGGGGTAAATATGTTGATTCTGGACTTGTACATATTTTTTCTCATTGACTGACTGTTTGATTCTGGTATACTGGTATCTGTTCATCAATAAGTGAAATAACATTGTTTCTGTACTATTAAAGTTGCCAGGAGTAAACGGGACGAAAAAGGTTGGGAACCCCCGATTTAACGGCATCATGTTCAGCACAAACTATGTGGGCTGAAGGGCCAATTCCTACGCTGTATTGTTCTATATTTTTTACACAATTATGAATCCTTTTGTCCTCGACCCTTATCCTTCTCCTTTAATCAATCCAGCAACCAATAGAGCAGTGATTCCTGGCAATGTTATTCCATATCACCTGCTCCAGGACTACATCCCAATCTCATATTACCTGCAAGACACTGTCATAATTCCACAATCCCTCACACAAACTAGCCCTCCATGTCCCTAGTCCTGAAACCAAACTACAACATATGGTGCAACACTCACCAAAACTCATCTTGTTTGGGAATGCAAACATTTCTGGTCCACTATTCAATTATTGAAAGATACAGAACGGGATCTGGCCCATTGGGTCCATGCCGACCATCGATCTCCCATTCACACAAATTCGATACTATCTCACTTTCTCATCCATTTACCCACACACTAGGGGGCAATTTACAGCAGCCAATTAACCCACCAACCGGCACATCTGAGGTCACGGACGCACGTGACGCAGGAACTTGACCACCTATGATATTGTGCCGCCTAAACTATTATTTGTAGCAGAGTCGACATATAATGATAACCAAAGGTTTGTTATGCACTTCCAAGAATTATTATTTCAGATAGATTGCAACATATGATTGATAATCTAGTTCCAATATTATCTTCAAATACTTTTTTTTAAAAGGCTGTCCCATTTAGAAATTGCATAGTTTATTGTTTTTCCAGTTCCAGTTTTTTTAATTTTTTAATCAAAAACAAGTTCAAATTACTGCAATCATTGTAAAAATAAATTACAAAATGTGATCAGCTTAATATATATTAAAACATATGTTCTAAGGATTAAGGAATACATTTGCTTCATAAAGGACTAGAAAAATCATGACCAACAACATTTTTGGAACTAATAGGAATGTGGGATCCAAAAGCAAATATTTGAAAATTAACCGAAGGCACAAGAAAAGCAACATCTCAAAAGCCAGGGTTAACCTCCATGGTAAATATTAAAGTATATTTGAACATTGGGTTTAAGGGGAGGTAGTGAGAAATGGTCTTCATGCAACAATGAAGTCTACTCCGATTCTAGTCTGGTTACAGATGGATTCATGCAGTTATTCCTATTAGTTCCGGTGGTTCACAGCATCTTGCCAAGTTGAACTACACGTTACGGCATGGATTCGTTATCTGGTAACACCGGTCTTCTGAAATTTGCCAATTTATCCTCTCCTGCCTTGTACATGGACAGGCCAAGTTTCATTATCTTGCCACTGCCAAGGCATTCGTCATCCTTGTACAGCACAGCATACTGAAATCAAAGTATAACAACATTACAGCATATAGAATGCTTAGAAAGAATCCTGTGTTATATAATCTAGTCTCTAACATACAAAATATAATTTTACTTAAGCCAAAACCAGCAGACATTTCTTTAATGAAGGTGGGAAAAGATTAAAAAAATACCAAGATACTCATTAGCAAGTTCAAGTAAGACTTTGGAATGTGTCGTAATACAAGAGCTTTGTGCCAACCATCTGCCAAAGCTTCCAAAAGTTGGTAAATAATCCTCTGACAAAGGATTCATAAATTCCTCTGGAGCCAGAAAATGTGCACACTGACAGAGAAGCTAATTTTCAGCAACCTGTAATTCCTTGTCTCAAGATTACTCAACAATGTAATCCATCAGGTTGAAGGACAAGTCATTAAAGAATGAGAATAATTATGATAACATTTAAAATTTTAATTTAATTCACTGTATCATCTTTCACCTTTATCGAGCAAAAAAGTTAATATTACATTTTGCCTTTGGTAGAATACCTTATTCGTGAATTCATGGACAATAGTTCAATAGAAATTAAGATGACCGACACTTATTAATATCAGTGATTTGATTACTTAATTAAAATGTTTTCTTAAAAGCTTTAGAATTATTGTTTGTTAATTATGTAAATAATGATTAGCAGGTATTTTTTCAAAGTTTCTGTTTAGAAATCACCATTACATTGGAATGTCTCGAAGCACTTAAAAAACCATTGACGTATTATTCAAATGCAGTCACTATTGTGATTTTGAAAATGTGGCTATCAATTTTGCGCTAAGCAATGTGAGAAGGATCAGTTCGTCTTTGATTTTCAAGTGATAAAATACAGTGCAGGATATTAAATAAACAATCAGAAAAAGTTCTATAATGCAAAAAGCTATAATAAATCCAAACAGTTAATCAAAGAAGGTATACACGATACATTTCAGACTTCAGCCGAAGGCTAAATCACATTATGCCGATCCCTTTAAAATAAATAAATCTTATTAATTTTACACTTATTATAAACTAGAAAAGTACTATATTTAAATCTATCCGTCGGACTTCAGTGTGGCCAATCGTTACAATAATAGGGGACCGCTAAAATCCTCACTCCCACTCAGCTGATATGGGAAATTACAACTATTATTTTAGCTGTTGTTTGGAAAAGAACACATGACAGTAACTGGCCAACATGTGACATCTTACACTGGGTACCGAACAAAGTGAAAAGGATGACTGTACTAATGTCACAGTTGATTCAGCACAAATAATACCCAAGAGGATGGGTTTAGTTTTACAAACATCCACCACAATTTCTCTTGGGGGGGGGGGGGGGGGAGGGGTGAATTCAATTCCAAAGAACTAATTTTGCAAAGTACCTGAATGTGAGAGATTTATAACCAAAACGATTTTCAATGGACTTTAAATCAAGTCTACATGCATTTGAAATGGAAGAATAAGAAAGAACCTACCTGTCCTGGTGTTGGTGCTCTGACTGGTTTGACAAGGGTCACCAAAACTGTAGAATCTGCATTTAGTGTTATTTGACACTGCACTGCAAGAAAAACAATGCAGAATATAAAACCTTAATTATTTGTATTCAGCGTTCAATGCAAACTGGTAATGTAAAGGTTTGGGAACAAATATGAGTAAAGTGAAGCCAGCAATTAAGCCCAAGCCTTCTGCAACATCAGTGTACTACATCACATAGGCAGGGGACAACTCTGAGTTAGATCATTGTCGTTCTACCTATGATCAAATTTGCAGATTTAACTCTTCTATGGACAGACCCCAAGATAATTGAGTTTGGGGCTGTCTCAGTGAAACTCTTAATGTGTACCAAGCATAGATACACATAATTATAGTCGGCTAACTTACAAGGAAACCAAATTAAATTAGATGTGGCATTTAGAATAAGCTTTATCGACCTAACATTGCTTGGAGTTGTTTAATCCTCAGGACAAATACAAAAGGTGACAATACAGTATTCCCATTGAGACGATGAATAATTCTTTGTTCAACATTAATTACATCAGTGTTGCTGTTGACACCAGTATTAGTTGAAAAGCCAGACAGGAAATCTTGGTTGTCAAATTCAAGCATTTTGCTGATACCACCTTAAATTAGAACACGCTGGGAAATATTTAATCAAAAAGTAAACTAATATTGAATTTATGATCTACATAAACTGACATTATACTTCAAAATTAATTCCAAATATGTCCATGTTCTCACCTAGAGAAGCAAGATGTGTTTAATGCAGATACACACAAGCAAAGTCTGAACCTTTCTTACCAAGAGGCATTTGATGCTGGAAGCGAAAACTGCACTGCATCACTCCATCCCTGAGCAGGTCTGCAGGTGGATTTTGAGCGATCCAATGGACAGGGTCAGTTTCAAGTGAGTTCCTGTACAAAGCTGGGTGACAGGTGCCTGGTGCCTGGCAGATAACAGATATGAATATCATCAGCCATAGTCTACAAGTGAAACAACACACTAACACAATTCTAGAAACCCGGCTGCAATTTTATAGTTATAGAATTGCAGAGTTGAGTGATTGCTGTGAGCACTTTGCCCAATTCACTTAAAATTTCACTTAGACAGATTGAAGTTTCTAAGTTACAAAAACAAAATCAATTTTAATTTCATGATAAATAAATTGGCCAGACATCTCTTTAGACTGAAATCTGGCGAATGGTTCAAACAATATTTACAGAACCCGTTCTGTAGTTGAACTCTATGCTAATTCAATTTAGTCATTTATTCGCACTGAATCTATAAACTGTTGATATTTTCTCTAATTTATCAATAAGAACCCCACAAGAATTTCCTTGTCAGTCCCCCCCCCCCCCCCCCCCCACTGTTCCCCTGCCCACCACGGGGTCTTTGTTCCCATTTTCCTTAGTTACAAACCAATACACAACATCTTCCCCTTATAGTGTTTGATCACCATACTGAAGTTCCCTTTGGCAGTGAGAAATTGGGTCCAATTGCTCTGACATTAATCCCAAAATATTACAAAGCATTTATGGAATTAAGAACTTCTGCAATGTATTCACTTCGTTCTCGCCCTACGTGAAAGGACACCATAATGAATCTGGTGCTAAGGTGTGATGTTGCAAGTGTCGGTGGGAGATTAGGTGTGTCGGAATGATCACTCTTTTATATGGTTTAGATTAGAACTCGGGCAAGGAACAATCTAGAGAGGAACTTCGCAACTGGAAAAGAGTTAAATTCAAAAGGATGAGAGTTTATCCAGTCTGGGTAAGATGGAACCAAAGATTGACAGGAAACATTGTGATCTTTGAGGAGGACCTGTTTCAGGTTAAAATATCATCCTTTTTTTTATTATACTTTGTTCTAACTTTTCCATAGGTTCTGTAACACTCACCACAAATACGTCGCCAGTTTTGATCTCTTTATCAACTACAAACCAAGCATCTCTTTGACCACCTATTCTGGCACGTTGTCCCAAAGTGAACAGAAACCAACCTAAAAGTGAACAATAAAGGAAACATGAAATTGAACAAACAGTTTGAACAAATATTTCATAATGAATCATTGAATAAATCGTATATCCGTACTCTTAACTGCCTAGGTAATATCACCCTCCCCAACAATTTCAAGAAGGGACATGTGTAAAAACCATTAAAAAGCATATTCGAGATAGACCTAAACTATTTTTTCTGATATTGATTTTGTAGATTTATTTAAATCTTTCTATGAAACAGTTACAAAGCAAAATATAAAATTCAGGATACCCAGGAAATGTAGGTAGGATTACAAGAAATGGGAAAAAGCAAAAAGCACAGATACTACAAATAGGAAACAAAGCAGAAAACACTGTTTAGTTTAGTTTAGAGATACAGGTGGAAACAGGTCCTTCGGCCCATCAATTATCGACACACCGAGACCAATTAACCTACAAACCCGCACATCTTTGGGATATGGGACGAAACCGGAGCACCCGGAGGAAACTCCACATAGGCAGCACCCAAGGTCAGGATCAAACAGGGGTCTTTAGCGTTGTGACCAGCTCTACCAGCTGCGCCACTGTGCCATCCTGGTTCACACAGTCTCTGTCCTGATGCTGCCTGATTACGAGTACTTCCAGAACTTTCTCCTTTTATTATAAAGGTGGCAAGAAGACTACTTAGCTCCTTGAGCCCACACAGCAAACCCAATTGCCATACAGTAATGAAAATCAAACATTGTCTTTGGATGATTGGAGGAAAGTTCCTGGTACAGGAAATACAGAACAAAACAAAAACTAACCTAAAAATGGTTAATACAGACTCCATGGAAAGTAGTTGTAAGATGAAAGAACTGTAAAATCAGGCAGTTACTATGTAATCATTATACTTACAAAATGCACACTCCTATCTACACACATTTTCATATGAATGTTGTTTTCATGTAGAATACTAAATGTATCAACTGAATAGTCTGGGAGATTATTCTACATCTTTTGTTTATATTAAAACAACTTGAGTTGCCCAAATTCTCTTTGTGAAAGCTACATTAAGATTGAATAATGCAATAATGGGAGTGGGGTAGGAGTGTGTTCCCAGCAACACCCTGCATAGAACACTGCCCAAAGCAGGGAGGCTCTTTTGTCTAGGGACCCCAGACTGCATAGCCAGGTTTTTGTGCCAGAAGTTACCAGGGAGGTCACCTTCAGTGCATGAATGCAGCTTCGGAGAGCTCGCACAGGAGACAAATTCTGCCTCTTACTACAGACTGAAGCAAAAAGTAGATGAAGTCTCCTCATCTTAAATATGGTTTAGATGTTCTTCCAAAAAACCACAGGCTACAAACCTAGTTCAACCACAGCCTCGAATGATCCTGAAGTTTGGAAGCTGGGAGTGACCCTACCCAAGTCCATAGGCTGAGCAATCCTGGTCTACAAATGAGGCTGCCATAGGAGGATGGAAATGTCTTTGTGGGCAAGAAATACTATTGATTGTTGGCCCTTTAACCAGCAACTGTTTCAGGGGAATCGGGGTCAGTTGGTAACTGATTGGTCTGTGAGTAAATAAAGTAAATAAGTATTATTTTTCAGTCCATCAAGTTTGCACATCTCAATCCTGACAAATGTACAATAGATGAGGTGAAAAGAGAGTCAATTATATTACTTAGAATTCTGCAATGTTTTATGGAAGTCTTCCTATTAATAAAACATATTTCAGTATTAATTTTCTTAAGATATAGTAATTACCTTTATGTGTCCCCATTATTTTTCCATCTTCTATAGAAACAAAATTTCCAGGACGAGGTTCGAGATACTAATAACATTTTGAGAATGAAATAATTAAAATCAAGGTCAACACACCAAATGCGTTTGCATTTCCAACTACTCGACAAAAGACTGGGCACTGGATTTGAATCTAGCATAAATAAATGCAATCTTTTTTTCTCCAAATCCGTTACAAGTCCCAAGTAAAACACATTTTTAAAAAATGTTTCCAGATGTCAACAAGTCATTATTCTATAAAATTCGGCATCACGTTAGGAATTTCTCTTCAACTGGGTTGGCTGATATGAGCAACCAAAATATTCGATTAGTACTTTTGAAGTACTCTTTGTAGTCTGAGTAAATTACTATTGATAATATTAGCTTAAAAATAACACATTTTTATGATATTATTTTTCCACTAAACAATGGAATCCTTAGCCAGATTAAATAAATTAAAATCAATATTAGGATGCAAAATGAAAACATTAAAAGTTCAGATTATTGCCAATAGAAAACTCTTTCTCACAGTAGGCAGAAACTAGAGCCTACAACTAAATTGTATTATTTGTTCTTCATCTATATACGGACTGTAGGAAATTAAAATATTCTACTTTTTGACAGGGATAGATGCATATTAAAGGAACAAGCACACAAACCTCAAGAATAAAATGTTCAAAGTTTCTTTCTCCAATGAAACAGATTCCCATGCTCTGCAGAAATCAATAAAAATAATGTCACGACAGAGAATATTCAACAAATGCTGGAGGTAGACAAAAATGCTGGAGGACACAGGTGAGGCAGCATCTATGGAGAGAAGGAATAGGTGACGTTTCGGGTCGAGACCCTTCTTCAGACTGATGTCGGGGGGGGAAGAAAGGAAGAGGAGGAGACAGTAGGCTTGTGGGAAAGCTGGGAAGGGAAAGGGGAAGGAGGGAGAAAGCAAGGACTATCTGAAATTGGAGAAGTCAATGTTCATGCTACGGTTGAATCAAGAGTTACAATTTCAGAGATTTCAATATTCAAGGTTCAAGAACCAAATGACAATAAAACGTCGTACTTCTTTTCTTTTCAATATATGGTGAAATCCTGCCTCTGCTGCCATTTCCTTTACAATATTTTTCCTGAATTCTCCAAGGGGAAAGATGGTATGTCGCAAAGCATGCTGAGATATCTGACTCAGAAAGAAAGTTTGGTCTTTCTGTGGATCAGCAGCCTTCAAGAGTTTTACAGCTAAATGCAGAAAAGAAACAGGCTGTTAGTGACAGAATTGTGATAGTTTACATAGGCTAATATTCAAAGTAAATCATGATTTAAATATTTAATTTAATTAACACTCATATTCCACTCACTAATGCTGTTGTCATTTGGGTCTCAATGTATGATATTTACTTTTACTTGCCCTTTTATTCCTACCATAGCTTAAATCAAGAACCATTCACAACTTACACCCTCACTTCAGTGTAAATAGTAAGACTCACATCAAACATCACATTACCAAATAAAGCATACCTTGCAAGTCAGAAAACCGACAGTATGTTTCCACTCTGCAGCATTATACAGCATCACTGCTCTCTCTGGATGTGACTTCTCCTACACTGCACACATTCTACATCCCCATATTGACTGTTCTTTCTGAAATGTCTGCCTGCCGCCCAGTAAAACTGTTTTTTCCCTCAATTTTGCCCTATTCACAGCAAACATGATAGCTCACCTTTTTGAACTACCACAAGCCTGCTTATTAAAGACACTCTCAGATTACCTCATACCTTAAATGTTCTGGCTAATACATGATCTAAAGAAAATGAATAAATCAATGGACAAATAACTCCACCTTCAAACACCTGGGGCAAAACAAAATATTGTTAGCATTCTTTCTTCAAAGACATTCTTTGTTTTATTTGAATTTCTGCTCACATTACTCTCATACATAGCAGATTTTTTTGGTAAAAGTGTACTTGTGCTGGAATTGTTATGTCAGTACAAAATTTGTACTGTTTATACTTGTTTCATATGTCACAGAACAGACAAGCAGAACTGGCATCATTCTACACTGGCTCACCAAGTAATCCCATTTCTCCATCCCCCCCCCCCCCCCCCCCCCCCCCCCCGGTGCTGGCTCGAAGGGCCGAATGGCCTACTCCTGTACCTATTTTCTATGTTTTCCATGTTTCCAGATTCTACCACTCACCAACACTTCACACATAAACTCTGCACAGACAGCACCAGGTTACTGGAACTCTGAGACAGCTTCCCTACTGGCAGTGTCACTGTGCCTCAATCCAGAGTCAGATCCTCACTGGCATTAAAGCCACTGCATTTCAGTCATAAAATTAAACCACAAGGTTAAAGCAATTACTCCATATCCGTGCTAAACTTGCCATTCTAAATCCATATTATGAGTTTTGCTGATATGTGTTTATACATTGGTCATTTTTTATCAAAAACATAAAGCAGAGTTGGACACAAAATGGTGGAGTAATTCAGCGGGACAGGCAGCATCTCTGGAGAGAAAGAATGGGTGATGTTTCGGGTCGAGACCCTTCTTCAGAGTTGTTTAGATTAACCACGCCAATTTGAATTTTCTATCAGATGCCCAGCTCAATCTCGGACACAGAAGGTAAATAAAGCATTTTTTGGGTAAGGAAAGAGTCAGATACTGGTGGAATAGTATTCCTTTCAATACAGCTGTCCCTGCATTTTAAATGACAGTAATAAAAAGAAAACTGAAGTAGCAATATTAGGCTCATTACATCTGATAACTGAGACTGCACAGAGATCCCCATTAAAGGGTCCATGATAGCAACTAACCATTATGATCTGAAGTTAGTTAAAAGAAACACCTCCAACAGAGTGTATACAAATTTGCATTTAGTTAAACATCCTGGCGAATGTTAACGCTAACCGTGAGTTATTTAAATATTTGTACATGCAGATTCTGCAAAGCTATCCAGTTTACGTGGATGTCACAATTACATTTTGTTTAAACTCCATTTTGGCCAACCAAACTTTCCGACATTGAACATTAATATTTAAAGAATTAAAAGTTAGTGTCACGTCAAAATGTAATGTTCTTCACTCACCATCCTTACCATGGTTATATAAAATATCTTCTGTATTTCCAATGGACTTCTGCTGGAAAACTTCTTCATCGCCTTGTGACGTTCTGGCATAATGACCGGTTGCCATTGCATCAGCCCCTACCTCAATATAAAGAATGTAACTATTACATATCCTATTTTCTAATAAACACCAGAATACATGCTACATCTGATTTAGTGCGATTCAACTTTAGATGCATTAAAAAGGAAACCAAACTATTGCTAATTTCAGTCAAGCCAGTTTTCATGAATACTAGAAGCAAAGAACTGCAGATGCTTGTTTACTAAAAAAGACACAATGATGGAGATGGAGTACAACAGCTCAGGCAGCATCCCTGGAGAACATGGATAGGTGTCATTTTGTGTTGTGACCCTTGTATAGACTTGTTTTTCAGAGTCTAAAGAAGGGTCCCAACCCAAAACAACACTAATCCATGTTTTCCGGGGACATTGCCTGACCCGAGTTACTCTGGCACTTTGTGTCCTTTTTCATCAATACTACAACTGTTTTAGTGTCTAATTATTAAGAATGAGAATAAGGTTTGGTGAGATCATCTAATAAAGTTTAATCTAATCTAATCTTCCTTGGAACAAATTACGATATCCTCGGCAAAATTGTAGCTCCGGGGATGACTCAAGATATCCTGTTCCTCATATCTACCTTGTGGCTTTCCACATTTTCCAACAAAGATTAATTGGAAAATTCTGACCTTTCCTGGAACATTTTTCAATTTTGAAAGTATTCACATAGACTTGCCGTACTATGATAAGCTATGATTAGTCTTTATAATGTTCTCTCACCTTTCCCCATCTCTTATATGATCTCAGTCATAAATCCATTTATTCCCTTGCTCAATAACCCTGACTATCTGATTTAGTCTTGACACCCAGTCTGAAATACTACAGGTGGTCAAATACAAAGTGAAATGATGAAACCAGAAGTAGCAGATGTAAATCTAATGCTATCACAGTTCATTGGAAGAATTTATTAATCGCAATGACAAATTAATACCAATATATTAATTTGCAGCAGATTATAAAGAAGGAACCCTAGTGGTATGCATACTTTTTAAAGAAAATTGAAAAACAGAGGTTAAATTGAAATATCATTGCTTCTACATTTCCAAATTATATGGTGTAAGGAGTGTTACTGGACACTAGAACGTTTCTATAAATAATGCTTGAACATATTTGACTTCTGATAAAATGTATAAAATGACAGGTGTTTGAGCATCCAGTTAATGCAAAACACTTACCCAACATTTCCATGGCAAAATGCAACAGACATTTGAATTTGATATTTTTATTACACATTATATCAGGGTTCGGAGTCCTTCCCATTTCATACTCCTTTACTAGGTTACTGAAAAAGAACAAAACAACACTTTTCATTCATTCAATTTCTAGCAACAAGACTTTCAAGCTTCAACACTACATCAGTTCAAAATGCAATTGTTCAGATTAGTGCTAGGATTGAGAGGTTTGCTGAAAGACTTGACATTTGGCTATGCCTCACTCTACTGCAACAATACTCTTCTATGATGTGGACAGTTGGAGCCAACTCTATTCACAAATTACATTAGCAATTTAAACTTAAGAATTAATAAACCATTTCTAAATGTATGGATGACACCAACATTGGGAGCAATTGTTAACCATGCAGAAGATTTCACCAAAACAAAAGATATTCAAAAACTTGCAGAGTGGCGTAAAACTGGCAAATGGATTTCACTACCCAATCAGGAGATACTGAATTTTGGTAAAAAATAGTATAGTACTATTGGTATAAGTATTAGTAATAGTATGAGTCCTTTAAACATTGCCCCTCTCACCTTAAGGTCATGCCCTTTAATTTAGTTCAGTGATACAGCATGGAAACAGGCCTTTTGGCGCACCGACTCCACGCCGACCAGCGATCACCCACACACTAGTTCTATCCTACACGCTATGGACAATTTTGCAGAGGCCAATTAACCTATAATACCACACGTCTTTGGAATGTGGGAGGAAACAGGAGAACCTGGAGTAAACCCAGCAGTCACAGAGAGAACATGCACCCTTGGTCAGGATCGAACCCGGGTCTCTGTTGCTGTGAGGCAGCAGAGCTTCCACTGCGCCACTGTGCCGTATTTGACATTTCCACCCTGGGAGAAAGGTTCTGATTATCTATGCCATCTCTGCTTCTAATTAGTTTATTTATAAACTTCTATCAAGTCACCCCTTTGCCTGACACGTCAGAGAAAACAACTTTGTCCAGCCTCTCCATGTAGCTAATATCTTCTAATCTAGAGAGCATCCTGCTATGCCTTATCTGCACCTTCTCCAAAGCCTCTAAGCCAATATTCCAACGCCAATGGATTAAACCTGACCCATAATAGCTGCATCACTGAATTTATCAAATAAGGTGGTTTACAAACCAAATATGTTAAACTTTAGAAATAAATATATATGAAACAAAGATCATAGTTCTAATTTTCTCAATTCTAAATGGATGGAACGAGGTCTATCGCTTTCATATAATATTGTTGTTGTACTTATTTTTAAATAAACCTCTACAGCAGCGCCCTGCGATCCTGCTTGCAATATAGCCTTGAATCCGTAAACATATCCATAAACAAATTAAAAAACATCTGTATTACCTGAAGACTTCATGCCAATACTCTTTCACAAAGGAAACCTGATAGAAAGGGATGTCAAGCATCTCACAGAGCTGGTGTGCATCTCTGCAGTCCTGATCACTTGTACAGATACCGCGTTCATCCAGCATGTCCCAGTTTTTCATAAAGACACCCATCACTTGGTAACCTGGAAAAGACAGTATGAATTATTTCAATATTGCGCATCATGAAGCAAGCAATCTCTGAATGCAAAATGGCCTTTATAAAGTAAATAATTACCATAAACCATTCACATTCTGCTGCAGGAAACTCTGTTCATCAACTGGGAATTAATGGGGTAATTATTAAATAAATGCAATCAATGTGAATATTAAGGTTTTGATGAGTTCATAATTGCAATATTGGGTAGTTGCTCAAAATTAAATATCCCCCGTTTACAAAGGAGTGTGATCAAATAAGTTTGTATCCATGCTGGAATAATAAAGGAGCAGCTGGGGTAAGTCAGCAAGTCAGGCAGCATCTGTGGAGGGACAATCAACATTTTAAGTTGAAACCTTTCATCTAGGCCAACCCAAATGTCGACTGTTCAGTCTAGATGAAAGGTCCTGACCTGAATCACTATCCGTCCTATTAGCCTCCACAGATGCTGTCCAACTGCCCTCCTTTTTTGCTACAAATTCCAGCAAGTGCAGTCTCTAGTGCCTCTTTGTGGCACACTAAGGTAGACATTGGATAACTTTACTAAGTTACGAAGTCTTTTTAAACTTGGGCAGCAATATGTAGATATGTTGAATCCAGTTTTAATCAAATAAGAAAGACAATGTTCCCAGCTGGACTTGGACCGAGAAGTGGTACTTTTTAGAAACATGTCATTGGCGGGATGCCTAATCTGTAATGGAAACTTAACATGATAGCTGTAATACATTATGCTTGGGATGCTAATCAAATTACCATACAGAATACATTAATTGTGGAATAAATATGTTGTTAGGTAAATAGGGCGGCATGGTGGCGCAGTGGTAGAGTTGCTACCTTACAGCACCAGAGATCCGGGTTAGATCCTGACTACGGAGTTTGTATGTTCTCCCCGTGACCTGCGTGGGTTTTCTCTGAGATCTTCAGGTTGCTCCCACACCCACAAAGAGGTACAGTTTTGTAGGCTAATTGGCTTGGTATAAATGCAAATTGCCCCTAGGATTGCCCCTGTGTGTAGGATAGTGTTAATTTGCGGGGATCGCTAGTCAGTGCGGATTCGGTGGCCGAAGGGCCTGTTTCCGCGCGGTTTCTCTAAACTAAACTAAACATAAAATCTTTACAAAAGATCTGTTTCCAGAAGTCTGCCGTAGATCAATCATTGCTCCATCCTGTAAATCTAAGTGTTCCCTAGTTTGTCAATCAATTTATACCCAGAACAAGGTCACTGACCCACCTCGAATACCAGGGGAGCTATGTGAGGATGCTTTTCATTGACTTTAGCTCCGCCTTCAATGCCATCATCCCCAGCAGACTGGTCACCAAACTCATGGATTTAAGACTCTCCCAACCCATCTGCCTATGGATCAAGGACTTTCTGTCTAACCGCCCCCAGACCGTCAGACTGGGCCATCACCTCTCCACCCCCATCACACTCAGCACCGGCTCCCCACAGGGCTGTGTGTTGAGCCCCCTCCTCTACACCCTCTACACCCACGATTGTGCCCCTGCCCACTCCACCAACACCATCGTCAAGTTTGCGGACGACACGACTGTGGTTGGACGTATCTCAGGAGGAGATGAGACAGCCTACAGGGAGGAAGTCCAAAGACTGGCAGCGTGGTGTTCAGACAACAACCTCATCCTAAACACCACAAAAACAAAGGAAATTATCATAGACTTCCGTAAGAACAGTGCAGCCCCCAAACCCCTATTCATCAATGGGGACTGTGTGGAAAGGGTCTCAGACTTCAGATTCCTGGGCACACAAATTACGGAGGATCTCTCCTGGACTACAAACACCACCACAGCAGTCAAGAAGGCCCAGCAGCAACTCTACTTTCTGAGGATCCTCAGGAAAAACAACCTGGAGGAGAAGCTGCTGGTGTCCTTCTACCGCTGCTCCATCAAGAGTGTGCTGGCGTACTGTATAACCACATGGTATGCCAGCTGCTCTGCAGCGGACAGGAGAGCCCTTCAAAGGGTCATCAACACCGCACAAAAAATCACTGGCTGCCCACTGCCTTCCCTGAAGGACATCTTCAGCTCTTGCTGCCTTGGCAGGGCAGCCAACATCCTGAAGGACCCTTCCCACCCTGGACACAAACTGTTCCACCTGCTGCCCTCTGGCAGACGGTACAGGTCTTTCAAAACTCGCACAAACAGACTCAGAGGCAGCTTCTACCCCATAGCCATACGTGAACTTAATAATGCAAAATAAGATATAACACTCACATTCAACTGAATGGTTCTTACTCACAAGCACCTTAAAAACATCCTGAATGTACTTAACCATTTGCACTACTATATAACTGTATATAACTGTACAACACCGAATACCTCATAATGGCAAATTAGTGGCAAAAATTATCTGTAATTTTTTTATATGTATATATTTTTACCTTTTCTTATATATTTAAAATTGTTCTTGTGAATCGCACCGCTGGATTGACTTTTAAATTTCGTTGTACCATGTGCAATGACAATAAAGAGATTCATTTCATTTCATTTCACATAAACCTCAAAGGTCACCTGTAGTATGCAAAGGATATTGGTTTGCTTCTCAGTACACAGGCAACATGTACGTTAGTTACAGCGGTATGGGTAGCGGAAAGTAACTCTTATCGAATGATGCCTAAATTCATTATCGGTGTCCATGCATTGTTTACCACTTTTTTATTTGCATTTATATATTTTAATGTACAACTTGTTAGCTAAAATCTTACATTTGAAGGAACAAAGTAAATTAAAAAATGTGACTCAAGTAATTTCAAGTGAACCAATGTTCACAGCCGCATTCGACAGAAAAGATATCAAGATCAAAATCAAATCAAAACAGGTAATACTCTCCATACTGTTTTATGTAAAACCAATTAAGCAATGCACCACTTCAAATACATATTTGAATCACAATGGCGTTTTCAATTCAATTTTTGTTGATTATGACAGGATAAATAATAGAATTCCATTATAAATAATACAATTCCCATTGTACTTCCCAAATAACTGTGATATTTCCATCTCAAGTTAATTATTCCTTGATTTATGAGCAAATATGATTTTACTGTAAAATAGTACTCTTTTAAAACAATAAATTGAACTTCTTGAGAATTAATTTATCTTATCAGTCGTCATTCATAACAGACTGGTTCCTTGCAATATTACAGATAGTGTGACATGATCCAAAATACCACACATGCAATAAATTCCTGATAGCTGCTGCCCTATGTTTAGCAGTGAGACAAAATAAATGAAGATTTGAAAATTGTGAAGCTAGAGGAAGGAATGGAAGTGAAAGAGGAGAGGAGAGAAATAGGTGCGAGTCCAGGCAAGGCACAAGAGAGGGAAGGGGGAAGTGGGGCGAGGAAGGAAGGGGTACCAAAAATTAGATAAATCAATGTTCATACCTTTGGGTTGTAAGCTACCCTGGCAGAATAAGAGGTAGTGTTCCTCAAGTTTACAAGTGGCCATGGCAATGGGGTCCGGCAATGGAGATGGCCCAGGACAGAAAGATCAGTATGAGAATGGGAAGAGGCCTTAAAATGGTAACCAACCGGGAGATCCAGTCGGCTTTGACGAACTGAGCACGCTTTTGACAAAACGATTGTTACGTCTACAGTTGGTGTCACCATTGTACAGGAGGCCACATCGGGAACACCGGATCAGTAGATGACGTAAGAGGAGGTGTCACCTAGATGGTCTGCTGGGGTCCCTGGATGGAGCTGATGGAGGAGGTACGCTGACAGCTAAGTAAAAGTTGTATCTCCTGTGCTTACAGGGAAAGTACCTGGGGAGGGAAGGGAGAAGTTGCAGAGGGAAGGTGGAGGTGGAGGATCAGATTGGAGGTGATAAAAATATCAGAGACTGATGCAGTGAGAACCAGGGTAATTCTATTCTTGTTCCGTCTGAGGAGTGGGAGCAAGAGCAGAACTACAGGATACAGAGGTGCCATGGGTGAGAAATCCACTTATCATGCAGGGGGGACCACATTTACTAAAGAAAGAGATCTTTGATGTCCTAGGATGGAAATTCTCATCTTGGAAACAGATACGGCAGAGACAGAGAAATTGAGAGTATGGGATGCTGTCTTCTAATTTAGCTGGCTAAGCCATGAGGAAAGTTGTCTATTCACTCATTCAAACTCACATCCAGGTCTTGAAATACTATTAAATTATTCTAGAGCCCCCTCTGGTGGTTTCCTAGTTGCTAAAGAAATAATGCACCAGATTAAATCAGAAAGAAAGTTGCAATTGGAAACAATCAAACCACCATTGTTTAAAAATAACACAGGAAGAGATCAAATGGTGTTGATTTTGTGCTGAATTTCCATCTACAGTGTTCCACGTGCAGGACATGGGAGCAATGATAAAGGAGCTACTGTTTGTCCTATTCACATAATAAATTAAATTTGACTCAATAGATTTGATCAAGGAGCAAGTTTACAAATACTGTAACATTAAAAGGGACAGAAAGAGATGGTGAGAGGTTGGAGAAGGAAGTTCAGAGGTTCAAGTCGAGACAGCTGGAAGTACCAAGGAAGTGTGGTTAGAATGAAGGGATGCAAGAAATGGAGAGGCAGAGAGGAGGGAATGAAATGATTTGAAAATAGAAATAAGATTGACAACAACCCCCATGTAAGTGCAGAGGTGAGAGGAGTCAGAAATGCTGTAATTATGGCCATCCTCAAGAAAAGAAGGGCCTCCCTGCCATCTGGCACAAGTCATCACCAGCATCCTCCTCAACCACCTACTCACAATGGCTGCGTAGCTGGTCCCCACGAGCACTTTCTCAAGATTATTTTGGGATAAACAATAAAAACAACAGAAAGGAGGAAACAGGTCCTTCAGCCCACAGAATTGGGGGCAATTTATATTAATCTCTTCTATATTTTCAACACCTCCTCACCGATTCTACACTCGACACACCAGGGTCGTTTTACAAGGGCACTAACCTGCACCTCTTTGGCAATGTGGTCATCCATGCAAACTTGATCAGCAAGGACGTCAAAGGTTAAGGGGGGAAGGCAGATGAGTGGGATTAAGAGGCAAAAATAGATCTGCAATGAGGGGGCAGCCTGGATGGGCCAAAAGACTGGACGGGCCAAGTCAGTAATACAAATAAAATGCAACAGAACACACAAAATACATTTTAACATAAACAAGCACCACAGTGACTCCTCCACATTCCTCGCTGTGATGGAAGGAGGAAAAAAAGTTAATTCTCTTCCCTTCTTTGTTCTCCCCCGTATAGACATATATATGTACACACACACTAATACACACACATATATACCCATATATTAACACACATATACACACACATATATATATATATACGTATACACGTATATTTGTGTATACGTGCATATATACGCATATATATGTAGACACACACACATATACATATATATGCGTGTATATATTATATATCACATGTATTTATATATGCGTATATATGTTATATATGCGTGTAAGTATATATGTATATATATATATATATGTGTATGTGTGTCATGATCTTTTGGTTCAAAATATATGTTATATATTTATGTCTTTTGGTTAAAGTCTCCAAGTGCGAAGGTCAGGATTGACCCCGCCTCTCCGGAGCGGTCACGATGGCGGGGCGCCGACCTCCCCCTTCCTCATCGCTCTCTCCCCGTGTAACACGCCGCGGTCACCGGCGGCCCCTCACCTCTCCGGCGGAGCAGCAGCGCTGCCACGGCGCTGTCCACGCCGCCCGACACGGCACACGCCACCCGGCGCAGAGAGTTGCTCATCCGCCACCAGGCCCAGGCCCCGGCCGCCGCTCACCCCGCACAGCGGCCCGCCGGCAAACTGCGGCACCAAACTCCGGCCCGGTCCGGCCCCTTGCTTGCTGCTCGTTCTCGGCAAAGATTATAGAGGAGCTAGTATATTTGGTTCTCGGTGCAACAGCTCCACATCCTCCAGAGCGGGCGGCGGGGGAAACTCCACCGCTCTGTCCAAGGCGATTCTGTATTTACCAAAAGGGTGCCCCAGGAATCCAGGGTTGATTAAAGCAGCGTCCCAGGTCCCCAAATACAGGCTCTGCCCAACAATCTGGGAACATGTGTCGGGAGGAGCTGCAGATGCTGGTATAACTCAGCGTGTCAGGCTGCATCTCTGGAGAAAAGATTAGGTGACGTTTCGTGTTGAGTGCACTGACTTTCATGGGCCTGTCCCACAGGCGATTTTTCAGGCGACTGTTAAGTTGCCGGCAGTCGCCTGAAAAACCGGCAACTGGAACGGCGACTGTCAGAGTGGAACACACACACATCGCTTCCTTCACCAGCCGGTTATGCAGGCGAGCGACAGGGCAAGTGGGGAGAGCGCTGTCTGAGTGAAATTAACACGGTGCAAAGCTTAATTGATACAGACACACCGCAATGAACAGGAAGATTGGCGCTGTAATTAATACGGCTAAAGCACAGTGTACGGTAAGTCCTTTAAAAGAGGGGAGGGGAAGAAGGAGTGGAGACAACTTTTAAGAAGCCAGAGATACACTGCTATGAATCTGGGTCACTGGAACTTTGGGGCAGCAGTTATACTAGCTGCAGCTCTACTGCCCAAACAGTTAAAAACATTTCTAAACATTAAATTCCTTTTTGCTGACTATCAGAACTGCACACTCAGTCTCTTGCTCCATTTTCTCTCTGTACATGACTGTGCAGCCAGACACAGCTCCAACACCATCTTTAAAATCAGAATGTCACGATTGTTGGATGAATAATGAGTACAGGAGGGAGATTGATAACCTGGTTGAGTGGTGCAAGAACACGAGTCTTGCTCTCAATATTAGCAATGACTAAGGAGCTTGATTGTTGATTTCAGGAAGGGAGAGTCGAGGGATCATGCACCCATCTTCACTGGCAGTAGAGAGAGTCAACAGCATCAAGTTCCTGGGTGAAACGGCATTTCGTTTGGACCTCAAGGGGTCCAAATGACAATAAATTGAATTGTATATTGTATTGTATATTGTATATTGAATACATTTATGATGATCTGCTTACCAAGACCACAAATTCTTGCTATACGAGGTGATTTGGCATGTTGCCAATTACTCTATCATAATTATACTAATGTACATTGACCAGTTGCATCACGACAGCCTGGTTCAGTAAATCAAATACTCAAGAACAAGGCAGGCTGCAGGAAGTGGTGTGCATTGCTTAGTCCATCATGGGTATGGACCTTCCTCCTACCAAAGGGATCTGTAGCATGCTCCTTGCTATCAACTATCATCGGGGAAAAAGTGCAGGAGCCTAATAACTTACCTCCAGATTCAATAAGTGTTTTTTTCCCCACCAACCATCACAACCTTAACCTCAAGCTCTGCCCCGAACCACTACCGACATTGCACTGCTGTGTTCGCTCTATGTACTTTGGATTTAATATTATCATGGTCCACCTTACTTCTAATGTGCCTGTAAGGCTTCAACAAATACGAATTTCATTGTTCCAATGCATATGACGAATAAACTTTCATGAACTCTTGGAATTCTGAATTACTTTTCTAATCTGTTCAATATAATTCATTCCATTTTGCATCATTATCATCATTTTGGAGTTTATGATGAAATTCCAAATTTTGATCTAGGATAACTTGCTGTGGAAGCAGCCAATTGTACACAGCTGTAAAACCACAAGTGAATTATAGAGTGGAAATAAATGTAATAAATAAACCCTGATCTAAAATACAAGATTTACAAATTTTGAAAGCATCAGTGTCTATATGGAACTTCAGTGAAAATAAATCCATAATTATCGATGTGCACTACAATAGTACTTGCCCGACCATTTGCCTTTAAATGAGAAGCAAAAACCACACATTTGATAATGGGCAGAACAAAAATAAGGAGATGAAATCGTCTCCTTGGTCTTGGAGTGAACCTACCATTTCCCCAACTACCCTTCTGCCCCAAATATACACATTAAATGCCTTGGGGCTCGCCTTAATCTTACTTGCCAAGGACCATTCATATAGACTTTTAGCCCTCATAATTCCTTATTTTAAGTTATTTTCAGCTTCCTTTGTATTCATCAATGGCCCCAATTTGAAACATCAACTGCATATACTGCCTAATACGAGTATCTCCATCATGTGTTGTTTTAATTTCTTGCAATTCGTTAGCTTTAGTTTTAGAGAAACAGTGTGGAAACATGCCCTTTGTACCCAGTCTACACCAACCAATAATCACCCCGTACATTAGTTCTATCCTACACATTAGGGACATTTTACAGAAGCCAATTACCCTACAAACCTGCCCATCTTTGAAATGTGGGAGGAAACCAGAGCATCCAGAGAAAACCCAGGCAGGTGGTCACAGGGAGAACGTATAAACAGTAGACAGCACTCATAGGTTCGAACCCGTTTCTAGCACTGCAAGGAAGCAACTCTACCACTGCACCACAGTGCTGCCCAATTGTATTTCTTGCCCTTTTACAAAAGAGTCACCATGTACATTAAAATATGCATTTTATAGACAAGATGCAAGTTAGCAGTGCTGCATGGGGCAGCACGGTGGCACAGCGGTATAGTTGCTGCCTTACAACCAGGTGTGATGCTGACCTCGGATGCTGTCTTTAATGGCTTTGTATGGTCTCCCCTTGAACTGCTGGGTTTTCTCCAGGAGCTCCGGTTTCCTCCCACACTCCAAAGACGTACAGGGTTGTAGGTTAATTAGCTTGGTAAAATTATGAAATTGGCCCTTGCGCTGAATAGTGTTAATGTGCAGGGATCGCTGGTCGGTGCGCCAAAGGACCCGTTTCCACTAATTAAATCCTTAAATGAATAAACTTAAAATTTGGACACTTGGCAAGTTAGGTAGTGTCTGTGAAAAGAAAAACAGTTAACATTTCAGGTTGAAGACCTACTTTTTCAGATGCTGACTGGTCTGACAAGTCTAGCATTTTGTTTCTGTTTGAGATATCTAGCACCTGCAGATGCTTTTAATTTCCATCTAAAAAAAAGTTTATGCAACTTTACTAAAATTGATTGAGCTCCAAAGCCATGCTGAAAATATGCCATGAATACAGAGTGATCTAATGTGACCCATTTTCTAAAAAATGTTCTTTTTATCCTGTAATCGTAATTTTCATGACCTCATTGGAGAATCTCAGACCATCTTTGATTGGACTTTACTGGCTTTATCTTGCACTAAACATGTATCATGTATCTGTGTTGTACTTCCGGTGGCGCTGGTGCCAGCAGCCTCCACCTACAGCCCGGTATCTTTTTGTTTTTTTGTTTATTTAGTTATGTAAAAGTGTGTTTTTTGTGTTTTTTTATGTGGGGGAAGAGGGTACGGTGCGGGGGATACCGTCCTGCAGCCGCTTCCTGGTGAAGACGCGACTATTATTCGAGTCGCGTCCTCGCCCCCCCCCCCCCCCCCAGTGGCCTACCTACTGGATTGGCGCGGCCTTTCCTGCCGGGATCGACCAGAGCTCCAGCAGCGGCGGGACAGCGCTGTAACATCGCGGGGCTGGCGATGCCTTACCGGGGATCGCCGTCTGGAGCCCGGAGTGCTGGACCTGCTGCACCGACATCATGGAGCTGCGGTTTGCGGAGCTCCCAACGCGGGCGGCGCTGATGGACAGCGCGGGGTCCTGCGACTCCGCCCGGCTCGGCCTGCGGACTCGGGAGTTGCGGACTCCGGCTGTGGGAGGCGGTTGATCAGGAGGTCCGGACCACTGAGGAGGAGGATGTTCACCGTCGGGGTTCGGCGTCGGCGTTCCACCAGCCCGGCGTGAGGGCCTGAACATCGGGCCACCCGGGGCGGCGACTGCGGGTGCTAGGAAGGCCTCGACCACGAGTGAACATCTGGGAAGAACGGAGGGGAGGCTGGCTGGACTATGGTGCCTTCCTCACCTTGGTGCCACTGTGTTATGTTGTGTCGTGGACTTTCAGTGTTTGTGCTTTTTTTAAATTGTATTTTATTTTTAATATGTTTTATTATTTATTATTATTATTTATTTATTTTTATTCTTATGATACTGCCTGTAAGGGAAATTCATTTAGTTGTCTCTAACTGAGACAATGACAATAAATTTGAATACAATACAATACAATGTACACCGTGGATGGCTCGATTGTAATTATGTATTGTGTCGTCTTTTCGCTGACTGGTTAGCACGCAACAAAACATTCTTCACTGTACCTCGGTACATGTGACAATAAACCAAACTCAATATTGTAGCACCTTAAAATCCAAAAATCGTATTATATTAGGGGTACATGGGATAAAATCAGATGACTAACTCTTGAAAAAACGTATGCACGTTATTTATATTGAATTAGACTTTTATTCAGACTTAAAACATTTCTTTGGAAGATCAGATACATTTCCAGAGGATAAACATGCCATGGTTGGGTTTAAATTAAATAATAATTAATTCTAACCATTAAAATTTTTGAATTTAAAAAATACATTTACATCAATTATAAACAAGACAACATTAATTTTAGCCCATCTAAAGAAACAAGGAAATTATCAGCTCATGCTAAAATGCTAAAAACTCACAGAAAGCAAAACATTATAAAGAATGAGACGGAAGCAATTCCATTGATGTATTGTAACCATAAATAACTGCATTACTTTCAAAACCTGACCAAAGGAGAGTTGACATCCATGTTTTCTTTGTCAGCAGGGCTCAATAAAATCAGTGGAGAGCTGAAATCTATAAGCTATAATAGAAAATTGCACAATTAGCAAAAGTTTAAGAAAATCTAGATATACCGTCTTCAAAGAATTCTATTATACAGTAGATTATTAAAACCACTAAGCATGGTGACAGCTGTTCAAAATTATGCCAACCAATGCGCTTCAAATTGTTGTCTGCCTATATTTTATACGAAATCCTGTTTCGACCACCCATGCAGTCATCCTGTTTCAGGTTGTAACACCACTGTGGAAAAAACTCTCATTTTCTCTCTGGTTGTTTGCTTCTTTTTGTGCATCTCCAGCAAGGCCACTCTCTACTGTTCACCCCAGCTGCTGTTGAAAAGCAGACGAATAGCCGTCTTCCTTTAATCACCACTGCCCTTCTGCCATTAGGTACGAGTTCCAGGACTCAGACCCAGAGACCATGCAGGGATCAGTATTATTTTTCAACGCCAGGATAGTGTGAAACTTCAGAACCCTGTGCCCGCTGCCCTAGTTCTTGTTGGTGCCAATGTACTTGAGGCAGACACATGGCAACACTTCCCACCTGCACATGCACACACTGCAAGCACATGGGGGAGAGGGCAAAGAGGCTGAGTGGTCAAAGTAATGGCCAACAGATAGAAGTGGCAACTAGTGAGAGGGGAGGGAGCCCCCACTGTGACCAAGCATGCTGGTGACAGCGGCCTGAAGAAAGCACCATCCCCAGGGCCTACTGCGTGAGCTGCAACAACAGCTGCATCAACTGGATTGTGTGGTGGGTGAAGGACTCACAGGTGCACCTTGCGAGCCGAGGGGTGGTACCGGAAGGGGAGTGGAGGCAGTGCAAGCCGGGGTGGCATTGGCAGGCCCGACCTTTATAACCAAACCACGTTGAGGGGTCCATAAAAACGAGGGCTCACTGTATTGAAGAGATTCAAGGGGCCAAACAACCCACTCCTGCTCCCAAGATGAATATTCACAAAATGGTTCCCTGAAGGACTGGTAACATAGCAATGAAAGAGCTCCTGTATATTTTCGATTATCTTCATCTACATGGTCCATGATTCCCTCGCCCACCCCAAGTCTTCAACAATAATTGAAATACCCTAGTCCTATACCACGTGGTCTTCACTATATAAAGTAACAATTCCATTTCTGGTCCATTGCACTAAGCAAACAGATTCAACCTTGTATCCTTCATTTTTAGATATTTTAAATTATTGAGGACATAAACTCAAAGGATGCATTTAAAAGTTATAAAGCATTGCATAGAATTATGTAATTTATACTTAGAAGGTTGTGGGCAATAGTTTGTCACATGAAGAGATAAATTAGCAACATTTTTAAGATCATGCTTCCTGAAACAAAGACAGCCTGTATAAAAGTAGCTTACGGATTCGAGAGCCTTAAGTGGTGCAATTCTTTTGTGATCAGGAGTGTTGGAGAGATCAATAAGTGGACGATCATCAATTTTCCTAATTTTTGTATCAACTTCAACCAGAAAATTCTAAATAGGAGAACAGAATAAAAAGAACATATGAAATGGTCCACTTGGTGAACTATTGTTTCAATAGGCTAGGTAAGTTGCACTTTATTCATTTGAATAAAACTGTGTAATAGCTAAAATTCAAATAGTGTTTAAATAAAGAGCCATTATTAGTTAATAAAAGTAAAAGGTCATGCTTTACTTTTGTTTTCAAAAATGCAATACATTTTTGTCGTAGTTGGTATGCATACCTACCTCTTTGATTTGAACTTCAAATGCATTCTTTTTGGCTTTCTCTTGGCATGTGGTCTGCGTTTTATCAGGAGAGAAATCCAGAAAGCAAGGAACCAGAGGAGTAGGCATCTCATCTCCAGAGGAATTGGGTGAACAGAGAACCTGTGCCTTCTCCAATGGTTTTCGGTTATTACTGAAGAGAAAAAGTTAACATTATAACTATTGATTTCCTCTCTAGCTGTTCACAATCATCCTCAAATATCAAGCTATTCTCAATCTTTACCATATCCAAAAACATTCACGTGGAATACTGTATTCACACCTAATTTAACAGAATCATTGCATTACTCAGTGAACAAAGCAAATGCCTCCAACATTTCCATGGTTGATACTTCAAGTACACTCAAAATGCATTATAAAATGGCAGATATGGCTTTGAGCACAGCAAAATATTTATGACAAAATTGCATGACTAGTTTAATCAGGGAAGAAGTGGAGAGAAAATTGGAAATCATCCCTTTACTAAGACCAAAGATTTTCACACAGCATTTTCTACAAAAAGTCTGACATTTTACCCACAGATATTTCTAAATTTCAAAATAGTTAAAAACCAACTATCCTCTATCAAGCAAGCAAATGACTGAAGCACAGCAATTTTTTTCCCTCACCTTGCCAGAACAGCACCACTGGCTGGCATACTACGATTCTGATTAGATGTGGATTGCCGAGATAACGATCCAGGCATTGGTTGTGTTCGTGGAGTGAATGCTGGAATACTTGACAACCGCCGATTTAATGGTGTGGGCAAACCAGATAACGGTCTTGCATTAGGTGTCATTGAAACCCTTCTGTTTGTAACGTTAGGTGTTCGCAGCATTCCTCCAGCAAGAGGTTTGTTTGGAGTACTAGCCCCTATATTGCTGAAGAAGATTAAACATGAAATTAACAGGTTATAAACCAAAGGATTTATATGAAAATCACCTGTGGACAACTTAGAAAAAAAATCCAATATTTTAAAGGAAAAAAACAACAAAAATAGAGAATTAGCAAAAGGTGAAAGTAGGTTTATATTATGGCACAGCCAGAGCCATACAACACAGAAACTAGCCCTTCGGCCCAACCTATCCAAGCTGCCCCATCTAAGCTAGTCCCATTTAGGTTCATATCCCTATATAGCTTTCCTATCCATGTACTTGTCCAAATGTCTCCATGATCTCAGTCTCCTGCACTCCAAGGAATAAAGTCTTAATCTGCTCAACCCTTCTGTAGCTCAGGCCCTCGAGTCCTAGCAACATTCTTGTTAATCTTCTCTGCTCTTTCCACCTTAAATTACATATTTCCCATAGCATGGGACATAACCTTGATATTTTGTTCAGTTTATGTCCCATTTGGACATCCATGCAACTGGAACTATGTTGCACCAGAAACAAAGTCAAACCCGTGATAAGGTACCGCATGGTAGGCTGATAAGGAAGGTTAGATCACGTGACCCAGGGAAAGCTAGGTAATCAGCTACAGATTTGGCTTAATGATACGAAACAGAGGATGCTGGTGGTAGAAGGCTGTTTTTTAGGTTGGAGGCCTGTGACTTGTGGTGTCTCAGTGGTTGGTGTTGGGTCAGTGGCCATTTATCATCTACATCAACGGTTTGGATGAGAATGTACAATGCACAAGTAGGTTTGCAGATGACACTAAAATAGATGGTATCATAGACAGTGAAGAGTGTTATCAAGAGTTACAGTGTGATCTTGATCAGCTGCACTAGTGTGCCAACCAATAGCAAATGGAGCTTAATTGAACTAAGCATAAGGTGCTGCATTTTGGGACGTTAAACCAGGCTAGGACCTTCCCAATGAACAAGAGAGCTGTGGTGTGAGCTCTGGAAGAGGTGTCCTGGAAAATGATGTTTATTGTTTGAATGCATGGGTTTCATCTGAGTGCCTAGGTTTCCCTCCACATTCCAAAGACGTGCAGGTTTGTAGGTTAATTGGTTTCTGCTCATTTTCCCTAGTGCATAGGATAGAACTAGTGTATGGGTGATCGCTGGTCGGTGTTGACAGTGGGCCGAAGGGCCTGTTTCCATGCCATATCAGAAGTGTTGAATCAGATGTTGTGCATTTGTGTTCTAATAATGTCATATAGTCAATATGTAAATGAGAAGATTATTTGATGGAGGTGGCAGGTGAAGGGATAGAGAAACCATTACTGAAGGTTAATTGGTTAAAATTCAATAGCTTAAAATTGTATTCAATTGCAGGAAACACCACGGAACAAAAATGATGTGGTATCTGAATAAACGTAGGAGGTCAAGGGCTATAATGTAACAGGTCAGTTCCCAGATAATGACAAATGTTGACTGGAACAGAAACATGGAAGGAGATATTCAAATAGGACACTGCAAAATACAGCCATAGATTTGGATGTCAGCAATACAGACATGCAAGGCAGAGACTGGAAATAGAGACATAGCTCACATGAATAAATTAACTAAGGGAACGCATTTTGAAAAGTTTGATAAAGGTGATGCTGCAGAGTAAGCAGTGCCCACGTAATATTTATCTGATTTAAAAAAAGTACAAGCTTGATTTTTAACATTCTTTAGGCAAGGAAATTACCATCCTACTTTCTGTGGCCTGTGGATAGATGACTTTTGGGTTGGGACTCTTCTTCAGACTGATTATAGTTGGGTGGGGGGGGGGGGGGGGGGGGGGGAAAGAAGGAAAGAAAGCTGGCAAAAGAGATAGGTGTGGGCAAAGCCCGGCAACTAACTGATAGGTGGATACAGGTGAGGGGATTTGATAAGCAGATGGGTAGTCAAAGGCTAGAGATGAAAAGGAGTCAGTTAAGGAGAGGAAAGGAATGAAATGCAAATCGAGGGGGAGGAAGATAGGTGAAAGAGGATGGGGCACTCTGGTTGCTAACCATTTTAACTCTTTTGCCATTCCAATCTTTCTGTGCTGGACATCCTCCATGACTAGAGCAAGGCCACATGCAAACTGGAGAAACAGTTTGGGTATTCAACTTGGGTAGCACAACCCAATGATATGAACATTGAATTCTCCAGTTTCAAGCCACCCCCCTCACATTCTTGAGACCCATTTGTTCCACTATTTCACCCTCCCGCTTCCCCCCCCCCCCCCCCTGTCCCTGTCCACATCTGGCTGACTCACAGAGGTACTCCAGCACTCTGTTTTTTGTTGATAAACCAGCATCTGCAGTTCTTTGTGTCAACATACTTCATTAGCATTCCATTGTCAATATAGTCATGTGCAATTACCTTTCAAGTACACTGCACACCAATGGCTTCTTTGGTTGAGTTATTTTTGGTCTTATAGATCCAGGTGAAGATACTTAATGAGAGATCAAATTTTTAAAATGTTAAAAAAAAAAATTGCTGTACAAGAGAACAAGCTTTCTGAAAACTATTTCAATATCTCAACTGTACACAATAAACATCTAACCATTGACTTCTACTTGTGATACGTACACAAGTACTGTATTCAAAAGTTGAGATTTATTAAAAATCGCTCTAAGGTATACAAGAGCCATTTAACCATTTCAAACAATTGTTTATATTTACCACTGGACTTCTGTGCAGTTTGTAAAGATGGCTTTGCCTTTGAGCTTAGATCTTGTGAAAGTACATTTTCAGATTTGCTCAATTTGACAGGTGCATCAATCTTCTTACTAGTTGTCATGCTAATTCTCTGCAAGCCTTTATTTGATTGAGCCTGCGTCCCCGATCCTTGCCGATTCACTTTTCCAGCAGTGGAAAGTTTACAAATGTTAGTTGGTTTTAGTAATTTTGTGCTAGGAGCATTATGTGCACATGTAGAATTTGACAGTTTGCTTTTTGGTGCAGCAATTCTGCTGCCATTTTTTGGGGCTTGCAATCTGGAAACGTTCAATGGCTTGTTCAGAGACAATGCTGCAAAAAAACATACGTAATTTACATTATTATTTTGAAGAAATCCAACACGGAATTGCAGGCACTAGATAGTTGCAATATAAAAAGAACACCACAGATCACACAACGTCAGTGGAAAGAGAAACAATTATCATGTCAGGAATGGAAGACTTCCTCAAAACTAATGAAAAGTTCTAAAGCAGGGATCTAGACCTGAAATGTAAACCGTTTCTTTTTCCACAAATGCGGCCTGACCTAGAGTCATACAGCGTGAAGTCAGGCCCTTCAGCCTAACTTGCCCAAGCAACCACATGCCCCATCTACACAAGTCCCACCTGCCTGTGTTTGACCCATGTCCCTCTAAATCTATCCTATGCATGTAACTGTCTAAATGTTTCTTAAACGTTGTGATAGAACCTGCCTCAACTACCTCGTTCCATACAACTACAACTCTTTGCATTAAAAAAGTTGCCCCTCAGGTTCCAATTAAACCTCTCCCCCCCACCCCTCACCTTGAACCTATGTCCTCTGGTTCTTGATTCCCCTTCTCTGGTTATATTCCTCTCATGATTATGTACACCTCCATGTACACCTGCACTTCAAGACATAGTCTTAGCTCACACAACCTCTCCCAATAGCTTGGGCCTTCAAGTCCCGGCAACATCCTCGTAAATCTTTTCTGCACCCTTTCCAATTTAACAACATCCTTCCTATAACAGGGTGCCCAAAACTGAACACAATACTCTAAATATGGCCTCACCAATATCTTATACAATTGTAACATAAACTCCCAATGTATATACTTGATACTCTGACTGAGCCTTCTTGACCACCCTATCTACTTGTGATGCCACTTTCAAGGAACTATGTACCTGCACTCCTAGATCCCTCTTCGCGACAACATTTCCCAGAGCATTGGCCTTCACTGTGTAGGTCCTGCCCTGGTTTGACTTGCCAAAATGCAACAACTTACACTTCTCTGCACTCCATTAATCATTCCTCAGCCCACCTGCCCAAGATCCTGCTGCAATATTTGACAATCATCTTCACTGTCTACAATATCACCCACTTTAGTGTCATCTGAAAACTTACGAATCATGCCTTGTACGTTCTCATCCAAATCGTTGAAATAGATGACAAACAGCAATGGACCCAGCAACGAACCCAGACACCCCACTAGTCACAGGCCTCCACAACCTTCCACCATCACTCTCTGCTTCCTTCCATGAAGCCAATTTTGTATCCAGCCAGCCAGCTCTCTTTGGATTCCATGTGGTCAAATCTTCCATAGCAGCCTACCATGCAAAACCTGGACAGTTTTTCCAGCATTTTGCTCAAATATTGCAGTGCCAGAAGCAGCATGAATATTGTTACATGATGTAATTAGCTATTTTGCATTACCATTTCCAACTGCATTTTCAAATTTATTTAATGCAACCATCTTGAATGTCAGTTAATTCAAATAATTAGCCCTTTAATCTAGGCAGAGTTTCATGAATTTTAATTGCAATTTCCATTTTACAAAAATAATGTTTTTATTCCCCTATAAATTGCATCTTTCCATCTAATTCAAAATGAGGTTATAATTTATACATAAATTCATTTAAAAATATTACTTGTTCTAACCTTGTACATTTTTTGTTTAAAAGGCAGGCATCAAGAGTCCCACCACTTGTTAAAGAAATGTACATTTTTGACATTTAAGTATAGCTCATTTCTAGAAAACCACTGGTAGTAGAGTTTGAAAGTCATGAATTCAATCTACTTTGCTGTGAGAGGATGACAATCGGCTTATTTGACTGCAGAGGTGTGTAAAACAAGAAAGTATGAGAAGAAACAGTCATCTATTTCATTGCTTACAAATGGTGAGCTGCAGACAAATTGGTCTTCTTGAAGGGAGAAAAGACAATATTCAATTTAGGAGTTTGACGTCAGAGGGTTGGTCACTATCGTGGCCATACACTCCCCTTGAACTGGAAGCATTTTTGAGTCCTTCTGAACAGAGCTTTAGAAAGAAGATAATAAAATCCAACCATTGTTAAGTTCAATTAATACATGGGGCTTCTATGCAATGTGTTCTTTAATTGACTGCAATATGTTTCTGATTTATTCCTTCTATTTAACATACATTTCCAAAATGGCACCTAACCCAGGTGTAATTACTGAATTACTGTAATGAACATTACCCAATGGTTCCAGACATGGATTGGAATGAAAATGAGAAGATTGGATTAACATTAAAACCTTATCCATTCCTAACAAAATATTAGAAAATGCAAAATGAAGCCCACTGTTAAAAGTCAAAGCTAGTACGCTCAAAACAGACTAGTCTTGGATTGTTTGAGGATTTTTTCTAGTACAGATTCCAGAGAGGCACACAAGATACCATCTTTGTTTCCAGGAATATAAGAGTTTATCTACAATGCCTCTCTGGTGTCAGATAGATTCAAAGAGATGATCTCCACATTTTCACTTAAATTTAATATAAAATAATAATTTTTTAAATAAAGCAATTCAACTTTAGATAGAAAATAGCTTTAGATAGAAAATTGGCTCACTGGCTGTTCAAATAAAGGACAGGTGCAGTATGATGCTAACCATAAAAACTACCATTAGGTTATTAGAGGCCCTAATGGTATCAGGGTATGTTTTGTTATCTGTGGAACGTCCACAACCCCAAGCTTCGGACAACAAAAACAAAGTGATAGTGCACACCTCTGTAAACAAAGCAATTGTCAAACGGGGCCACACAATTAAAGTCACACACAAAAAAAACTGTCCTTGTATGTATTACAAGAACCAGTAAAAACATTCAGAAAACCAATAAATAGGCAACTCAATCATTTACTTCTCTATACGGGACATACCGTAGAAGTGCTTCAAGCTTCAACTTTGAGCCAGGACTAAGTACTCTCAGGAGAAAGCAACTTTAGATTTAATTAAGGGAGACACAAAATGCTGGAGTAACTCAACGGGACAGGCAGCATCTCTGGAGGGAAGGAATGGGTGACGTTTCGGATCGTGACAAATCAGTTTACAGTAACCAATGGAATAATACCTCTGCAATGGTTTACTCATTATTCTCCCCTTGTACACAACATTACATTCCATTTTTTTTTTTTTAAAGGACAATACAGAAAACGTAATGTTAAGTTAAGCAAACCATTGGATTGCACAGCACAAAATTTGAATAAACATGAAAACATTTCCACAAGTTGGAAATTAAAATTTTAACTTACACCGTCGAACGGACGGGGATGTACGAAGACTAGAATGAAGACTGGACGTAGATGATGAAACGCGATTGAGAGCCCTTCCTGTTAAACTACCACCATTGTTCCTCATGGAATTTGAAGTCTTAGACCCAGATTGTTTAGGTGGGCAGAGCTGCAATAATAAAAAAAATCAATTTCAAACGGGTGCACGACAATAGTTTTTTTTTCCTTCATCAGTTTGAGTTTCTCTTGTGCTGCATGAAGTACAATGACCACACACACACCTGGCCTACTGCGTAACAAATTGCACCTATGCCACAAAAGTGCCAGACAGCGCCCATTTATATCAAGATAGGACAACCATTTAGTCCATGTTCACAATTTCGGAACCGTTGTTATTAATGTCCTACATATTAATTCCCTCTATTTGGGACACAGTGGATACTAACAGTAGTGGCACAGTGGTGCAGAGGTTGAGATGCTGCCTTACAGAGCCAGAGACCCAGGTTAGATCCTGACTATGGGTGCTATCTGCATGGAATTTCTACGTTCTCCCTCTGACCGCGTGGGTTTTCTCCGGGTGTTCCGGTTTCCTCGTAATCTCACAGTCTTTAGTCATGACAAGTGCAGCAGGTGATGCAGTCACCTGGGAACTGTATCAGCAGGTTCTCATACACGTAATAACATTAGTCTTTCATTGTTGCAGACCCAAATTCTGGAGCATATCACCCGACAGAACTGTGGAAGTACATTCACAAGAAAAACAAGCTTCTTACTACTGGAGAACAGAAACCATGTTGATAAATAAATAATTCTAGATCTTGTCCTTGGCTGTTAAAAAATATTATCTTAACATTTAAAACTTTGCATCTAATCAGCCCATCATGTTAACTCTAAATACTAACAATAAACAACTGAAACTAACTGCCAACAAAGGTTTTTGAAGCAATCGCGATATTTTGATTTTCCTTACCAAAACTAAAAATTGCTTACATTTTCCGATGGCATGGATTTTGTTGGTTCACATATTGGTGGTTGATCTCTTAAAACTTCCTTGAAATTTGTGGTCTCAGTACACGCACCAATTTCGTCATCGTTCAAAGAGGATGAATCTCCAGAGCTTTGTGTGGGTTGTATAGAATGGTTGGTTGCCTGAACAGCAGCTTTCTTAGGTGACTTTAATGGAATAACAAGACAAGCTTGGGAATTGTCTCCAGACTTGTTCCAAATTCCAGGTTGATGCAACTTCAGTGGAGTATTTCGAATTACAGAGGTAATTTTCCTTGGAGAATCCGAGCTGGTAAAACCCTTTAGAAGGGACAGATGTAATCTGGATTCCTCTATAAATTGTTCCACCGATTTATTGTGCATGATTTTAGCGCCCATTTCCTTAGATTTATGCTCTACTTGGTTTTCATAATGTTGTGCTAACAAGTTGGCTTCTCTAAAAACATCAACAAACTTGCCCATGTTTGGAGGACTCCAGTTCAATGTTTCTGGCAACTCTAAACTTTTTTCTTCTTTGCAGTTTAAATCAATGCCAACGGCAACGCATTTTTCCGTATGTCCAATTGATTCAAGGAAAACTTCATCTTCCTCATCACTTTTTCCACTGGAGATAAAACAAAACAATTTAAGACTATTGTATCAGTGTTTAATTCTCTTTTGTTGAAACACAAACTTTAATCTTCCTCCTTAGTTATGCCTAGATAATGTTTCTGCAGTTAACCCTAAACTATGCTTCCTCAAACCACAACCCAGCTGCTAACTTGTTCCTGGACAAATCAAAGACTCCTGAACAACTCTCTCTTCAGTCCTCATCACCATGAAGAATTTGAACACTCTTCCATTTCCATGCTTTGAAACATTTGGAGATTTAAAATTTATCTGTCCATATTTCCTGTGTATTTCAAACTAAAACTACAAAATGTTATATAACTTGCTATCTGTATCTCCAAGCTCTCTAGCAACAAAGAGGGATGTTACTTTGTCTTAGAGGAAGTAGGAAACTAGGAAATTGCATAATTCCATTGTTAAATAGCAAGCTGTTTTCCTCTAGAGATCACTATATATCAGCCAGAAATCTTTGTTTATTCCAAACTTAGCTATCTTTAAATCCAATTACACTTTAATTTGCAGTCCAATTCAGAGCTGACCATCATCGGAGGACCCTGAATCGGAGGAGGCGCTGTCCTGAACGGCTGCCTGTCCTGCAGCTGTCCGTTTTTTCCCCTTCTTTTTTATTATTTTTAGTTCGTTAAATGTACAGTCAGGGGGTCTAAATCTTTTATGTGTGGGGGGTGGTGGGGGGGAAGGGGGAAACTGCTTTTCTAAGTCCCTACCTGGTCGGAGGGGTTGCCTTCCTCCGTGCAGCGTCTTCGACCTGTCCTCGCGGCCTACCAGCGGGTCCTGGAGCGACGTTTCCCTGAGGGGACCTGGCCAGAACATCGGCGTTGGCGGCGGCTTTGGCGGCGCAGAACATCGGCTTTGGCGGCGGCACAGCGCTGGAGCGCTATTGCGGAGCGGGCGATGCCTTTCCTGGGTCGCCGCGCTGGAACTCCGGTATGCTGCGACAGCCGAGGAAAACATCGTGGAGCCGCGGTTCTGCGGAGCGGCCAGCTGTGGCGTTTGAACTTACATCTCGCCGAGATCACCAGTGTGCGGAGCTCCGTCTAGCGTGGTCTGTTGGCTTGGAAGCCGCAGGCTCCGGTGGGAAGGCGGCCGTTCCTGGCACCCCAAGCTGCTGAGGGTTCTCCCGACGCTGGAGTACCATCACCCGGCGAGAACATCGGGCGCCGTGGCGGCGACTGTGGAGGCCTCAATAGGCCCGACTATGGGTGGACAAGTGGATGGGGACTGGACTTTGTGCCTTCCCCCACAGTGGGAATCACTGTGGGGGGATGTTTTGGTGTTGAATTTCTTTGAATACTGTGTTGTATTTTTATTAGTGTGCTGCATGGACATCAGAATTTCCCCTGAATAAGGGGATTAATAAAGTATTTATCTATCTATCTATCTATCTATCTATCTATCTATCTATCAACTCAAAATGTTTTATATTACAATCAATTCAACCCATTCTCCTACCTAAATAGGCTCTCTTTGGAGAACATTTAAGCTAGATGCACAATAGCCATAGTTTTGAAACTGTCAAATAGATTACTTATACTTTTTGAATGCAGGGAAGCAAAGCAATGAGCCAAAGAATTAAAGCACTAAACTTGTGGGCTTCACAGACAAACCATCATTGAACTGGTCAATTTCATCTAGGTACACCTCTAGGTTTCCAGCATTTTCTGTTTTTATTAAAACATTGTTTCTTCTATCAATTTTGCTAGCAGTAGATATTAAAACACTGTACCCCACAATAATTACAGTACTTTAGAACTAAATGTAGTTTCAACATGTTTCCAGTTACCCAAGGAACAGGAAGGAACTTTAAGAAATTTAACTATACTTTCCCTAGTGTTGTGAAACTTTGAAATACTCTGCCCCATATAACTGCAAGATAAAAGCATTGAATATATTCAAGAATAGATCAATAGACTGTTGACAGAGTCAAGGGATAATGTACAGACAGTACAACAGTTAGAGCTGCTTCTTTAGTTTCAGGAATCTAGATTCAACACTGACATCAGGCCCTACTTAAGGGCAGTTTATATGTCCTGCGCATTCTGCAGGTAGACCAAGGTTCTTCCACATAATAAAGACATGCTGGTAGTTTAATTGGCTAATGTAAACTAGCCCTTAGCTTAGATTAATAGCAAAAAGAATCAAAGAGTATGTGGAGATGCAATGATGTAGGGAAGTGCGGGGCGAGCAATGAGACTGTTCTCGTAGGAGCAGTCATGGATCAGGAGCCCTTCAACTTTGCAATTCAAACATGCATTTAGTGACTGGAGTAAATGAGGATGCGATTCAGACGTGAACTTAATGAACGGAGGAACAGACGAAAGGGGCACACCATAACTGAAGCAGCAGTAGGCCAGGTTTCATACAGTTAAAGATAAGTGACTAGCATAAATTAGATTTTCGGTTTAATCCGCCTCAAGAACCATACAGGGAAAAAAACCCACAACTGCCAAGTTAAGACAACAGTCAGTGAAAACCGAAGTTATCTCATACATGTAGCTTATTAGTGACTAATAAATTTACTGGGACACAAGATATTTGCAGCAAAAACAGAATGGACTAGGATTAAACCAAGGAACATGCTGTTATTACTTCTTTAAGCACAAGAAAGTCAATCTATTATGGCTTCATTCGCTTGCCCCAGAGGACCATGAAAGATCTCAACCTCATCACCTATTTCCTTTCATTTTATTTATATTCAATAATCAGGCAACCTAAAAATAAGGATGTCGACCGGAAACGTCACCCATTCCTTTTCTTCAGAGATGCTGCCTGTCCCGCTGAGTTGCTCCAACATTTTGTGCCTATCTTCAACTTAAAAACTATTTGCAATACTTCCACCAGTAACATTCTTGACACCATTTATTAAACTTGTTTTGTTTGCTATCTTGTCTAAACTATTCATGAAGTTGGAATGTCAGATTGAATTATATACAAAGCATGCACTTGTCAAAATATTTACCAAAAATACAAATACCCTTCTTTCTCGAGAGATACATCAAACATAATATGGGAGTACTGTCAGTAACTTATTTTCTTTCAGATCATTTGAAAATTTCTATCTGGATCACGACAATTTTAATAAAATTGTATTCTCCAAGAGTCACCAATTTATATAGCTCTAAAGAATTCCCGTCAAATGTTTCATCTTGTTTGCCTTCCAGCAGATCCATTGGCATCATACAGAATTGATGATAGGCACAGGACTATAGATTTTGATAAAATGATCATTTCAAACTGCTCATTTAGATTGTGTTCTCATAATTATGACTATAATTATAAACTATATTAAGCACATCCTGTATCAATATTCTAAAATGGAGAAAATCTTGCACACTTTATCTCGAAGGTACTCCCTGCCCATTAGCTGATCAGGTATTGCCAAATGCAACACAATCCTTTCCTGGAATTATATGGAATCTTGTTCCAAAAAAACATTTGATAAGATAATCACTGTTTATGGACAAGATTAAGAAAGTGAAAAATGTTACCTTGTAGGAGATAACAGAATGTCAAAGTCAGAATTCTCCTCAGACAAAAGATTGAAATCTGAAAATACAAATCATATTCTGAACTCATTTGACAATTAGAAGACAAACAAATAACATTATTGTAATTAAAACTTAGAGCTTCAATTTAAAGTCAGTATCCAATTATGACAAATCACGAGTAAAAACAATATATTTATGCATTACTTTTTTACTGATTTCTATAATTTAAATTAAACATGCAAACTATTAATCAAAAGAAACTTCACAGCAAACAATTTCCTTTTCTGCAATCTCTGCAGTTTCCAGTCATCACAAGATGGTTATGATGGATACCCACTATCCAACTGCTATCACTGAATTCTTGAGCGCATCCTGCCCATTCATTGAACTGCTTCCTTTCCCACCATGGTTAATATTAACAGGTTACACATATTCATATAGGCTAAATAACTTCCTTGACTCTTAAAAATAGCACACATGGATGACTAATTAAACTAGTTGAGATATCGGGGCACCAAATCAACCAGCTCTCTCTCAAAATTGCTCTTTTTTTTGTAATGTCAGCTTGAAAGATAGTAACACAGTTAATGTCTCACTCAAGCATAGATTATAATGTGGAAATCAATCAAAAGCTTTCATTACCAATTAATGGAACCAGAACATGCACACAAGCAGGTCTGACCCACTTTTTACATATTGTTGAGTGTTTAGGAAAGTACAAACTGATATTAGCTAAAATGAGTCAACTCCTTGTGGCTGGATTACTACAGGCAACATAAGTGTGAACGTTTAATTACCATTCGACAAATCCATTCCTTTTCTTTCTGATCTCTGCAGCTGGTGAAAACTGAGGATTCAAATTTAAAAAATATATAAATAAACAATATAGACAGACAAATATATAAAAGTCTTAAAGGACATTTCAGTACTTGCTCTTCAAACGCATACACAAACACCAACAATTCAATTCCCCGATTGGTCTCATTCATAATACTTACATACATGTCCACATGCCCAAGATAGAGAATGTACCATTTTTCTCATACCTATCCCTTGACCATGACCTCAATGGCAAACACCAGCCCTAAAATCACGACTGCTCTCATCACCTCCCGTTCATAGTCACTAAGCTGAAGTTCACCTTACCCCACACTGCCCAGTTTCTTTCTCCTTCCCAAATTCCACAAGCAGGACTCTCCGGCAATGCTTCTGCCCGTTCCTGCCCCACCAAACTAAGAGAAACATAGAAAATATGTGTAGAAGTAGACCATTCAGCCCTTCGTGCCAGCACCACCATATAATATGATCATGGCAGATCATCCAAAATCAGTACCCCTTTCCTGTTTTCTCCACATATCCTTGATTCTGGTAGCCCTAAGAGCTATATGCAACTCTATCTTGAATACATTCAGTGAATTGGCCTTCACTGCCTTCTGTGGCAGAGAATTCTATAGATTCCCAACTCTCTGGGAGAAAAAGTTTTTCCTCATCCGAGTCCAAAATGGCATACCCCTTATTGTTAAACTGTGACCACCTGGGTCTGGACTCTAACATCGGGAACATTTTTCCTGTATCTAGCCTATCCAATCCCTTAGAATTTTTATGTTTCTGTAAGATCCCCTCCCATCCTTCTAAATTTCAGTGAATTTATGCCCAGTCGATCCATTCTTTCATCATATGTCGGTCCTGCCATCCCGGGAATTAACCTGGTAAACCTACACTGCACTCCCTCAATAGGAAGAATGTCCTTCCTCAAATCAAGAGACCAAAACTGCATACAATACTTCATATGTGGTCTCACCAGGGCCCTGCTTTCAAAAGAGTTGGATAGAGCTCTTAATGATAGCAGAGTCAGGGGATATGGGGAAAAGGCAGAATCGAGGTACTGAGTGTGGATGATCAGCCATGATCACAGTGAATGGCGGTGCTGGCTCGAAGGGCCGAATGGCCTACTCCTGCATCTATTGTCTGTACAACTGCAGTAGAACCTCCTTGCTCCTATACTCAAATCCTCTCGCTATGAAGGCCAACATGCCATTTGCTTTCTTCACTGCCTGCTGTACCTGCACGCTTATTTTCAGTGACTGATGTACAAAGACACCCAGGTCTCGTTGCACCTCCCCTTTTCCTAATCTGACACCATTCAGCTAATCATCTGCCTTCTTGTTCTTGCCTCCAAAGCGGATAACCTCACATTTATCCACATTATACTGCATCTGCCCACTCACCCAACCTATCCAAGTCACCCTGCAGCCTCATAGCATCCTCCCCACAGCTCACATTGCCACCCAGCTTTGTGTCACATGCAAACTTGGAGATGTCATGTTTAATTTATTTGTCTAAATCGTAATTCCTTTATCTCAAACCTACTCATACCAAATACTTATCTTATCTCCCTCTTGTACAATCCCTTCCAACTAACATCTGAGACAACTCACAACCTTTACCCCACTTCAATCACTTCCGATTCCCAGGCCCCATCACCTCATCCAATCCTTTTACATCTCCATGTCCCACCAGGAAAGCTCAGGGCCATTCAGCTTTTCCTTAAACAAAGACCAAATCAGCTCCCCTGAACTAACACTCTCCTCCACAACAACTTTTGACTCCCCTCACTTGCTCCACGTCAAAAGTACATCCATAGGCTCTCACTGGGCACCAGCTATGCTCCTCTTTTGTTGGTAATGTTGGACACTCCTTTCTCCAAACGCATCTTGGCGCCATTCCACAACTCTTTCTCTGCTACATTGATGACTGTACCAGGGTTGCCTCCTGCACACATGCTGAATTTATTGATTTCCTCTCCCACTCTGCCTCTTGCAAGACCACCATCCCTTACTCTCAATTTCTCCATCTCCACTGCACCTTCTTCCAAGATAAACCTTTTCACTGTAGGACATTCAAGATACCTTCTCTTTGAGTAAACGTGGCTTCTCCCTTACTGTTGTGGTTGCAGCCTTCAACAGTGTCTCCTGTGTCCCGTAGTTCTGCTCTTATTTTAAGCGTTCAAGCAACATTTCCAAACAACTACAGGTTTACATCGAATCCCTGTTCTGTTGATTTGACAATCAATTGCATGTTAAATGCGTTTGAGCAGTAATGAAAACAGGCGACCTATTTCAATAACAATGAACTATAATATACCAACTCCCCTTCGGGCCTTTGCATCAGCCTAGCAAACTGCCCACTACATCCAACAGCCCCCCGGTACACGGGCCAGGCCGGGTGAGGGAGGGTTGCGGGGTGAAGCACAGTCTGCCCACTGTGACTGTACCGCTGATCCCAGGCTGTGCCCACCGCCGGTCTGCGGCCTCAGTGTGAGGCGACAGCACCCTTGCTCCACGCCCCGCAAGGCCCCCTCTTACCCGCAGACACTCTCCTCACTCTCCTCACCTACCGCACCGGCTCCAACTTTGCTCCTTCCACAGTTTCAAATCCGATCCTCGCTGCTCATTGGCGGGTTTAAACGAAGCCGTTAACGACACTGCGCTTGCGCCGCGCTGGCAATGCATCCCGGGACTTGTAGTTCAACTGTGAGTTCCCGCGTGCTGCGCCTGCGCCGGCAATGCACCCTTTTCTTCTTCTTTTTTTTAAATTTTATTATGAAACTACTTTTATTCAAAAAATAAAAATAAACAGAGTATTAACACAATCAAAGACTGCCTATGCTGACAGTTTACAAACAAATGATCGTCAAATTAATAACGTCAACGTCAACTGGACCCACGAATGGCCGTTGAAGGCCGAGTGTTCCGTTTATCAACAAAACACTCGACCTTCAATGGCGACCAGTATTCATGGAAAGCCTCCAAAGTCCCCATGGACACCACGTGTTCCCTCTTAACACTTAAACAAAATTATCAAATTAAAATATTAACATTCTTATCGATAATATATTCAACCTCCTGTGGTGACCAGCGTGCACAGAAGGCCTCCACAGTCCCCATGGACACCGCGTGTTTCTTTTCTAGGGACACGCGAGCTCGGACGTAACCCCGGAAAAGGGGCAGGCAGGCAACCGGTGTGCGGCCATCGACTGCCCGCTGCCTGGACCCGCGAATGGCCATCTTGGCCAGGCCCAGGAGCAGACCGACAGGGAGACCCACTTCTCCCTCCCATCCTTCCCATCCTTCCCCCCTCTGCGTGCCCATAAATTAATAGTGTTGGACTAAAATGTAGCCAAAACTTGAGGAGCAGCCCTTTCAGATATTCGAACAGTGGCTGCAACCTCTCACACTCTATGTACACATGGAACACGGTCTCTTCCTCACCGCAGAAATGACAAGCAGGGGAAGAGTCCGTGAACCGGCTCAAATACCTATTACAGGCCACGGCAATGCACCCTGGGAGCTGTAGTTTCGTTCGAGACCCTTCTTCAGACTTAGCGTCTGGACCCGAAATGTCACAATTCCTTCTCTCCAGAGATGCTGCCTGTCTCGCTGAGTTACTCCAGTATTTTGTGTCCATCTTCGGTGTAAACCAGCATCTGCAGTTTCTTGCTACACCCCCCGCTCAGTCCACCTACACCATCTCCCGGTTGCTTAAACACCTTAACTCCCCGTCCCGTTCCCAAACTGACCTTTCTGCCCTGGGCCTCCTCCACTGTCAGGGTGAGGCCCAACGCAAATTGGAAGAACAGCATCTCATTTTTCATTATCGACATGATCGACATCTCAGCGGAATGACTCGGATTTCTCTAACTTCAAGTAACTCATGCTTTCCCTCTCCAACCCTCCCCATCCTAGTTCTCCAACCAGTCTGACTGCCCCTGATTAAAATGTTATCTGTTTGCTTTGTAGTCAACTTCCCCTAGTTAACAATGATCTATTTCCCTTGAACTTCATCCCCTTTGATCTCACGTTTTCACACCTTACACATCCATATCTCTGTCTCCCTCTCCCCTGACTGCCTGAAAAGGTCTCGACCCAAAACGTCACCCATTCATTCTCTCCAGAGATGCTGCCTGTCCCGCTGAGTTCAGTATTTTGTGTCTATCTTCAGTGTAAACCAAAGATTATAGAGGTGTAAACCAGCATTTGCAGTTCCTTCCTACACATTTGCGCTTGGGCCGTGCTGGCAATGTATCCTGGGGGCTGTAGTTCGCATCAGTTCCTCCAGCCTTTAGTTCCAAACACCACCCGTTACAATAACTAACACTCGTCTGTGTAACGCCTTTGCTGCTCAAGAGTCTGTGCCGCCCACATTGGTTTCACCCGTTAATTGAGAAGCCACAAAATTCGAAAATAAGCACGAACCTGTCATTGTTAATTATGAGCAAAATAATGGTACGTGTTAACAAAGCTGTCAAATTTACAATATGCTCATCATCGTTGAGTTTGGATTTCCCCAGCACCTGACCTCATGACAGATTTGCTCCAAATCAAGACAAAAGAGCTAAATTCCAGGAGTGGTACAAAAATGAATCATGGCAACATTTGACCCAAGCAATTGACCACTATTCACAATATGTATTTTAAAACTTGGATGACGTGTAAAGTCAAATTTCATAAAGATAGGCTGCACTATAAGCTAGTTCGGTATTCCGACTGCGCATGCCCAGGTCATAGGTCACTAGATATATAACAGTCTTGGCAACGGTGCTGCTGCATTGTGGGCAGGCTTGCGTTTCATCCGTAGTCGGTCGGGGTCGGCTCTCCGTCGCTGCCGGTGCTGTTGAGTTGCTGTTGGGGCGTCCCCGTCCCCTCCCTGGTGTCCCGTCCCTGTCCGGGGTGACCTTGGACTGGCGGGGCCATCCCGGACTTGCAGCCGCTGGCTCCAGCTCGGCTCTGCCCAAAGGGCTCTGCCTACCCCGCCGGGTTGGTCCCGGCAGCCCTCCACCTCCACCCCCCTCCCCTCAGTCCAACACCGAGAACCTGCTGAAGATGGGCAGCCGCCGACCCCGCTCGAAACCGGGCGACTCGGAGTCGCTGCTGCTGGAGTCATCCTGGTCGGAAAGAGTGTCTGGGGATGGGCTCCTGCTGGCCATGGCGCAGGCCGGGCGCCCGCTGGAGATACGGGTGCTGTTGGTGATGGTGGTGCTGGCGGCAGCAGCAACCTCCTTCCCCTCCCTTGTCCAGCCCCAAGTCCGGGCCAGCTCCAACTCCAGGTCGGGGCTGAAGGCCGCCCGCAGCGCGGTTCAGTCTAGTGCCGGGCAAAAGGAGGCTGAGTCCAGGCTGGCGCAGGCGAGGCCGGGGCCTTCGCACCTCCTCGGGGTTGTGGATGAAGTGGCAGCGGGTACTGTAGGGCCAGAAGCCGGTGGTGTGCAGGGTACGGCTTGTACTTTGCACACCACCGGCTTCTGCCCGTATGTTACCTGCTGCCACTTCATCCACAACCCCGAGGAGGAGCCACTACCCCAGGTACGGCTTGTACTTAGGGTGGCGGCTGAGGTCGTGGGCGAACTGGTACTTGGTGCCTTAGCGGCCCATCGGGGAGCCCAGTTTACTGAAAGGAAGAATGGGTTTAAGAATAAATAATCTATTCCAGTTTAATAATCGGTTGATGGATCAAGCTTCACTAGCTGGGTAATAAACTCTGAACCGTAATGGTGTTCAGAACATTTAAAAAACAGCACCTCAAAAAATGCAACATTCCCTTAGCACAACAATGAAATGGCAATTTAGATTCTGTGCCCAAGGTCTTGTGTACATCTGAAATGATCACCTGGACTCATATGCAAATGATATCTTTAACACCCAAACCTGCACAATCAAAATCAAGTGAATATTGTGGCAGACCAAAGCCATTTTCCATTCTTATCCTGAAACATTTATTAGACCACAAGCAACGCAGCTCTAAATATTTATTTATTTAAAACAGAACATTTCAAGTTATGTACATTACGAGAGAAGTAGGTTGGACATCTTCTGAAACATTAGTAATTCACAGGAGTAGCTGGTTTAGCATCATCAATTTCAGCATCATACCAGCGGTATCTGCGATGACGTCGTAAAACTTCAATTGCTTTCAGTTCAATGGCCGTTGGGTTAATTCCCAAGTCCTCCAGACCAGGAAGGTCAGGGTACTTCATATCAGTGATGTGCAACTAAAATAAATTGAGACAATGCATATGTTATTATTAATACAGCGGAATCAAAACTACTTCCCTTAGGTCCTGATCTTCCTTTTGTTTTAGTAAAAGAATGAACTTCCAGTTAAAATAAATTGGATTGGTATATGGATGGTAAAGGAATGGAGGGTTATGGTCTGAGTGCAGGTAGATGGGACTAGGGGAAAATAAGTGTTCGGCACGGACTTGTAGGGCCGAGATGGCCTGTTTCCGTGCTGTAATTGTTATATGGTTATATGGTTACATGACAATTTATATATAATTATTAATATATAATGACAATTATTTCAGACTTTCACAGATAACCACATTTTTCTGAAGCTCTAAATCTCCCCATTGCAATCCATTTTCCTTTTTCAGAAAAGGCATTATATTTTCTGGTATAATTATATTTAAAACACTGAGCTAATAATGTGAAATATGGTCACAGTGCAAACGTACCCTGTCTACTTTGTCTCGTGACGTCCATTGATCAAACGGGCTCATCTCAAACAGCCGTGCTGCCAAACTGGAAGAAGAAAATGAAAATCAGTTAATAGATTATGACCTAACAATTTAAAATGGTCCCAAACCAAATTGCAATAAATATTCAGCAACTCAAGTAGTTGTTGTGGAGAGAGAAACAGTGTTAATATTTCAGGTTGAAAAATTAATGGCTGAACATGTTTTACTTTTCATAGAATGGCAAGTAGAGAGAAAAAAAATCCAAAGAAACATTTGAAGGAGGTTAGAAATCACGAGAGACTGAATTGCACAAAATGTTGTGGGACCAGCTGAGAGATGGTAGCAAAGCTTTGTCAATCACAGTTGAGCTGCTGGAAGAGAAAAAATGATTGAAGAGAGGGGAGAATATGTTGTCCTGTGGGATGTAAACCTTTACATCCCACAGGACAAAGCTGGAAATCTGTCATCTAATCAGAAACTGGTGACTGTTATCTGACAAATTTGGATTTAAAATTAACAATGGGCACAGCATTAATTGCCATTTTTAGTAAAGTCCCAAGTTTCTACCTCTCTGCACGTGGAGGTTATTTCCATCCAATTACAGTCCTGAAAGGTCTGGGTCCAATGTTTAGGTTACGTCCTTTTATTTCAAGACTCCCAATTTGCAGAAATAGGTTCAATCAATCTCATTCATTTTCCTTAAAACCTTGATAATCTCAATCATTCCAAGCATCCCTTTAATCACTAGATGGTCTGAGTACAAAAAAAAACAGATATTTCATTTTTATATTAACTCAACCAATGCTAACAACAGATAACAAGATTCTCATAAATTTGATAGGCTGGCAAAGTCAATACCAAGTTTCACTGACATTTATGAAGCAGTAATATCATTAAAATAATCCCTCATAAGGATTTGTTATGTTCCTTATACTTATATGGTGTATCTTATTTGCCTTAAATATTTAGAACTTTTGAGATAAGATGATGGATGGCTGAGAGGAAAGTATGGAAGGCCAATAGTAACTAAAGAATGGCAAGAGCTAGGAGCTGGAGAACCGTAGTAAATTGAGATTAAGATCGCAGATAATTTAATCTGTTTGCATCCAAGCAAAGAAATAACATGCCACAACTCCAAAGTAAAAAGAAAAATCAGTAATCTGACAGATGAGATGATTGGGGCCACAGTGTCCTCTTGTCTGGAGGCCCCAGTTTCAATCATTATGTTTACCACCCTCCAGGGATATTTACACTGGAAAGGCACCTTTGCCATTAAATTGTTTGAAAGTCAAGTCGTCAAGTTTATTTGTCACATATGCATACTAGATGTGCAGTGAAATGAAAAGTGGCAATGCTTGCGGATTGTGCAAAAAAACAAAACAAAAAAAAACTACAAAAGCAATAATTATAGCAGTTATATGACTTGGTACATGATTTGGTTATGCTCATTTTATATCTTGCCCTTCAGACTTCACAGACTGATTCCTAGGATATAAAGACTGATGTCTGAAGAATGATTGACATAATCGGGTTTCTACTCACTTGAATTAAGAAATCTGACAAACTAAAAATCTATCACGCTAAAAGGACTGGAAAGATTATTGAAGGAAAGATGATCCCAAAAGTGAAGGAAGACCAGAATGATGGGTCACAGCTAAGAATATGGAGTAATAATAATAATAATAATAATAATAAATTGTATTTATGGGCACCTTTCAAGAGTCTCAAGGACACCTTACAAAAATTTAGCAGGTAGAGGAAAAACATGTAAGGGGAATGAAATAAATAGTAGAGACATGACTAGTACACAAAGTAAAGACAGAATTCAATACAAAACACAATATGAGGCAATTAATGCACAGATGAAAAGGGAGGGGGACGTGGGGCTAAGGATAGGCAGAGGTGAAGAGATGGGTCTTGAGGCGGGACTGGAAGATGGTGAGGGACACAGAATTGCGGATCAGTTGGAGGAGGGAGTTCCAGAGCCTGGGAGCTGCCCTGGAGAAGGCTCTGTCCCCAAAACTGCGGAGGTTGGACTTGTGGATGGAGAGGAGACCGGCTGATGTGGATCTGAGGGACCGTGAGGGTTGGTAGGGGGAGAGGAGGTCAGTGAGATATGGGGGGGCCAGATGGTGGAGGGCTTTGTAGGTGAGGATCAGGATTTTGTAGTTGATCCGGTGGGAGATGGGAAGCCAGTGAAGTTGTTTGAGGACTGGAGTGATGTGATGCCAGGATTTGGTGTGTGTAATGAGTCGTGCGGCTGCGTTCTGGACCAGTTGGAGTCGGTTGATGTAGGTGGAGCTGATGCCAAGGAGAAGTGAGTTGCAGTAGTCCAGTCGGGAGGAGATGAAGGCATGGATGAGTCTTTCAGCAGCGGGAGGTGTGAGAGAGGGTCTGAGTTTGGCGATGTTGCGGAGATGAAAGAAGGAGGTTTTAATGACATGGCGGATGTGAGGCTCAAGGGAGAGGGTGGAATCAAAGATCACGCCAAGGTTGCGGGCCTGGGGAGATGGGGAGACAGTGGTGCCATCGATGGTGAGAGTGGGGTTATTGATTTTGCTGAGTGTGGCTTTGGAGCCTATGAGGAGGAATTCTGTCTTATCGCTGTTGAGTTTGAGGAAATTATGTTGCATCCAGGTTTTTATAGCTGACGAACAGGAGTTGATATGGGAAAGGGGTGGGGTTGTGGGGGGATTTGGTGCCGAGGTAGATCTGGGTGTCATCAGCGTAACAGTGGAAGTCCAGGTTGAAGTGGCGGAGTATCTGACCAAGGGGGAGGACGTAGATGATGAAGAGGAGGGGGCCGAGCACGGAGCCTTGGGGAACGCCTTGAGTGACTGTGGCTGTAGCAGAGGTGTGGTTGTGGAGAGAGATGAAGTGGGATCTGTTGGAAAGGTAGGAACGGAGCCAGCTGAGTGCAGAGCCTTCAATGCCGAGGTCTTTGAGTCTGGTGAGCAGGATGTTATGGTTCACTGTATCGAAGGCTGCGCTCAGGTCGAGGAGGATGAGGATGTTGAGGGAACCAGTGTCAGCAGAGGTGAGGAGGTCGTTGAGGACTTTGAGGAGAGCAGTTTCTGTGCTATGGAGGGGGCGAAAGCCAGATTGGAGGGGTTCATGTAGGTTATACGCAAGGAGGTGGGAATGAAGTTGCGACGCAACGATACGCTCCAGGGTTTTTGAAAGAAAGGGGAGGTTTGAGATTGGGCGGTAGTTAATGAGAGAGGAGGGATCAAGACCAGGTTTCTTTAAGATTGGTGTAACAGCAGCAGTTTTGAAAGCGGAGGGGACAATTCCTTGGGACAATGAGGAGTTGAAGAGATTAGTGAGGTAGGGGCAGAGAACGGGGAGGCAGGACTTCAGCAGGGGAGTGGGGAGAGGGTCGAGGGAGCAGGTAGTGGGTTTGGAAGTGCTGATGAGTTTGAAGATTTCAATAGGGGTGACCAGGTCAAACTGGGAGAGGAAGCAGTGTGGAGGAGGGGTAAGGAGGTCAGTGGAGATGTTGAAAGGAGGGGCCTTGGTAGGTGGTGGAGTAGATGCTGGGGAGTCGGGTACAGGGGATAAAGATTGATAGATGGTGCTGATTTTATCAGCGAAAAAGTGGAGGAATGAGTTGCAGAGATCCGGAGTAGAGGTAGGGAGAGTGTTGGCTCAAGGCTTGAGGAGGTTGCCCACTGTGGAGAAGAGGGTTCTGTGGTTTAGGCAGGGGTCGATGAATATGGAAGAGAGGTAGGCAGATTTTGCAGCAATGAGGGCATCTTTGTAGTCAGTGAGGTGGAGTTTGTAAGCTTCAAGGTGGACTGTGAGAGATGATTTATTTGTGAGTCGTTCAAGTCGGCGACCAGTCTGTTTCAGTTTACGAAGTGCAGGTGTGTACCAGGGTGAAGATGTGTTGAAAGTTACGGTTCTTGTTTTGAGGGGGGCCGTAGTGTTAAGGGAGGTAGACAAGGTGGAGTTGAGATGGTTTGTGAGATCATCAGGTGAGATGTGGGTTGAGTCCAGGGGGAGAGTGGTGGAGAGCAGGTCAGAGAGATGGTGGGGATCAATGGATTTTAGATTACGGAAGGTGATTTCTCGGAGGAAGCGGGGGCGAGGTGTCGGAGAAGGGATGGTGAACCGTATAAGCTTAGGAGTAGGATATTTATAGCTGAGACTAGAATACTGTTCTCATCAAAGAGTGGTAAACTGTGGAATTTTCTACCACAGATTGCAGTTGAGGACAAAACATTAAATATATATTGGAGAATTTGCATTAGGTCAGATTTCCCCAAGTAAGAGCTTCCATAACCCAAGGAGCTCCTATGGTTGGCAAACTGTCAGTCAGATGATCTGATCCAATAAAGTATTTCAGAGCCATATCAACAACCATGAGGTTACAGAAGAATTTTAAAAAGCATTTATATTAGTTTTAAATCCATAGGAGAATCCTCTCAACTAAAAGCCAAGTGAAAACTGATCAAGCCAGGTAACTTGGAATTTTGCATTTGCACAATCATGGATATAGCAGTGTATTGTGTCACATTGTTTACTTTTTCAGGTACTTACTGATAGAGAGGCCTTGGCAATGGATATGAAATAAACGGTCTGTGCATAACAGCATATACATATTCCACGAGGTCATGCAGAAGGTATCGATGAGGTCTGTTAAATGAAATAAATATTTTATTGGGGTATGGATACTGAACCAGAAATGACACACTTATTTTTATCACACAAACAGAAAATTCAGGCTGCCTTTGTGGGAAGAGAAACAAAGACAATGTTTCAGGTCGGGGATCCTGCATCAGAACTGAAAGGAGACAGAAGAAGCTAGTAAAGCTGGAGTCACAAGAGATTGGAGTCTGGAGCAACAATCAGTCTGCTGGAAGAACTCAGTGTGTATGGCAGCATCTGTGCAGGGAAATGGAGGGGTGTCAATTCAAACTTTGACCCTTAATCTGGAATGAAAGAGCATAGTGGAAATAGCCAGTAGAGAGAGACAGAGGGGTGGGGTAACAGCTGACAAGCAATAAGTAGATCTGGGTGAGGAGGGCTCGAATGGCAGATAGAATCAGGTGGAAGAAGGAAGGGTGGAAATAGCAACAGAGGCTGGGAGGTGATAGGTGCAGGCAACAAAGAGCTGCAGATGATAGAATTATCCAAGAAAAGAAGGTGGAGCATGGAACCAAATAAGGGAGGTACAGTGGCAGATGCAAACAGTGGGAGAAGGGGAAAATACTGGGTGATAGGGAGTTGATATGGGGTTGAAAAGGTGTGTGAGAGAGGACTTGGGTAGATTAGTAGGAATGAGACAGGGACAGAGAAGGAACAGGCCCAAAACTGCAGAATTGAATGTTCATGCCGTTGGGTATGTACAGTACCCACGCAGGATATGAGATGCTGTTCCTCTAGTTTGCATTTGCCCTCACCAGGGCAGTAGAGGAGGCCAAAGTTAGATAGGTCAATGTGGGAGCAGGGAATCAGGAGCTACAGACGGCCACGGCAGATGACGCGCAGGTGCTTGACAAAGTATTTGCCTAGTCTGTGTTGGTCATTGAGGGCTTCTCGTTTTCATCCACTAACTCCTCATCCCACTAAGTTTAGCCCAATATAAAAATCACATTTTAGTACCATTACAATATCTGAGCTGTTATAATAATTGACAACTATTGATGATTATTTACATTCATATAAACCAATAACACTATCACTATAATCAGCTGTAGGAATGGCAGTATTGAAGCTATACATGGTAATTATGTGAAATGTGGGAACAACTAATGAAAATCTCAGGCAGATATTTGTAAGGAGACACGAGGAACTGCACACTCTGGAATCCTGAGTGAAACATAAAATGCTGGTGTAACTCAGCGGGTCAGGCAGCATCTCTGGAAGATGTGATAGGCAACGTTTTGGGTCGAGACGTTAAGCTAAGGAAAAGGAGCCACTCCTTGAAGGAAGCTTCCATACAGATTTATATATTTTTCTCATGTCATTTTAATGAAGCATAAGAAACAATGTTGTTATTTTTACTAATGGTGAGGAGCTCAATCACCACCATGGCTTATAAAGTTGTCATTAAGGATTGCTGGACAGCAAGAAGATACATTAGTGATTTAGGCAAACAGAACTTCAAACTGTGAATAATAAAATGCCAGATGAACTCAGTGGATTGGACAGCATCTATAGAATGAATGGACAGATGACGTTTCAGGTTGGAACCCTTCTTCAGGCTGTGAATAAAGGTTTTCATGCAGTTGGTGAGGAATCTACTCTTGTGGATTCTGACAGAGCCATGTGTAGGAAGGAACTGCAGATGCTGATTTAAACTGAAGATAGACATAAAAAGCTAGAGTATCTCAGCGGGATAGACAGCATCTCTGGAGAAAAAGAATAGGCGACTTTTCAGGTCGAGACCCTTCTTCAGACCATTCAGAGCCATGGTGGACTGAGGGGATGTTTCCATGCTACATCTCTCTATGACCTCTACGGGGATCCCTGTGCACATCGAGCTCCAAGGTAGTAAATCCATGGACATTTGACAGATCTGTTGCAAGTTCTGCGCAGTAGCACATTAAGATTGTGTATTCTGAGATACGACATAAGGCACAATATTCTTGATAGACGAGCTTCTGTCTCACTGATGCTGACTCGGAGAGTGTCTGATACAGAGTAACTGTGTGGGAACAGAGAAATACTCAAATATGTACTGGGTACATTGCAGCATGAAAGAATATTTAAAAAAGGATTAAAGAAGGGTCTTGACACAAAACATCACCCATTCCTTCTCTCCAGAGATGCTGCCTGTCCCGCTGAGTTACCCCAGCATTTTGTGTCTACTTTCAAAAAGGATTGGTGAACTACCAAAGAATGAGGAATTAATGGACCAAATGTCACTAACTAAGATTATTGTTAACAACACTATGGTGCTTTAGACAGAACCGAAACCAGGCTAAAGAGATCTGAACTGAGTGTAGTAATGTTTAAGGACTTGGAAGGAAAGTTATTAAGGACTGGTCGATGTAAAGATTTGAAGGATTTTGGCTGTAAAGTGACACGGTTATAATCCTACCCTCACATGAGAACAAGTGTGAAAGGAAAAATTGATGAAAAATAAAATGGGCTAGAATTAATCAAAGGATAGTTACGAGGTCTTAAGAATGACCGATTTTGACAAAAACCCACAGAGGAACCAATACAATGAAACTATGTGTGGCAGAAGGAGCAAGAAGTCGTTGTTTGGCCATCAAAAACTTACCCAACTATAATGTATGTTTTCCCAATGGAGTCAGGTTCTTTAATAACACTTACAATTGCTTTAGCCACATCCACCACCTATTTATTAAGAGAGAAAAAACAAGTTTATTTATTTAGTTAACACAGAATTAGTAAGAATATAATTATTGGTAAACAATGTAAATAAGTCAGAAACCATTTTTTAATGTACATACATATACAGGCTGTTTCACGGTCTTCATGCCCATAGAAATAAGTGGTGTGGCACGCCCAAACCACCGCATATCTGGAAAAATAATTTGCACTGTTCTTCAATTATGTGCTTAAAAATAGGAAAGTGTGTCATTAGTTTATTTAGTGACAGACAGGAGAACGTTTATTTCCATGCAATATATATTCCTGTTGTTTCATTAGTCAATAGTACGATGAAGTAAAATACTTCCACTAATGAATTTTAAAGGGAGTTCTGATTCCACATTCCAATCCAATTCAGCCTTTTGTTACTGAATAATTTTTGCTTTAACAGACTGGGTTGTCTCCAATGTTTGAAGGAGACGCTAAGCAGTAGAAACTATTCTGTTATCCTAAATAAACTTTTGGTTATAACTTTGTGACCTTTATTAATCTTAAATTTAACCTTTACCCTCAGTTAATGTACACTAATATTATATTTTTGATTTTTTTTGTATAACTCTATTTGACTAGTAAGGTTGTCAGGGGTTAAAGGCAGAAAGCAGAATGGTCCTGAAACTTAAGAAGTCAAGACAATGGCGGCACAGTGGTGCCGCTGCTAGATTTGCTGCCTCAAAGCACCAAAGACCATGGTTCGATCCTGACCCCAGGTGCTGTATGTGTGGAGTTTGTAAGTTCTTCCTTTGACTGTACATCCGAAAGATCTGCGGATTTCCAGGTCAATTAGCATCTGTAAATTGTCCCTAGTGTGTAGGGAGTGGATGAGAAAGTGGGATAACATAGAATTAGTGCAAACGGGTGATCGACAGTCAGCATGGACTCAGTGGGCTGAAGGGCGTGTTTCCATGCCGTGTTTCTAAAAATGGAGGTTTTGTTTTTACATCAGTTACATAATCCTGATGCACTCCATTCCTCCAGATATAAAGGCATAAATTTATGTTCCATAAATCTTAATAATTACTTTCCAAGACATGTAATGCTTTACGCTCATAGATATTCAAATCTGTTTGGTCCTTCAGTGCTTCTGTGATTTTACTATTTCATAACTATTTTACAATATAGTACAGGTGCACAACCTTTTATCCGAAGATCCAAATAACGAAAACCTCCGAATAGCGGACATTTTTTCGGTCCTTGAAGAAAGGTCCTTGAAAACGTTCACCGAGGGCGGCCCGCATAGGTGACAGCGGAACCTCCGGTCGGTCCTCGAAGAAAGGGGAACTAAATCCCCATTCATAAAAGAGAAGGTGAGGGTATATTGCGCGGGAGGGTTAATAATTGACAATCTGCTGCTGCCTGCCCGCTGAGTTAAAAAGTTCCCACGGTAGACTCACGATACACAGTGTATCGTGAGTCTTGCATGGGAACTTTTTAACTCAGCGGGCAGGCAGCAGCAGATTGTCGCTCCCTTCAATTTCACCCCACCTACATCCCTCTGCTTCCTGGCCATGTGTGTGACCCCTTCCCTCCCCTCTCCAGCTCCCCGCTCATTGCACCGGCGCGGGGGCTTTGCACTGTCTTCACGTCGGCGATGACAGCAGGTCAGTGCCAGTCACCGGAGACGTCACGACCAACGGGACACCGACCCCCAGGCCCACTGCAAGCACGGAGATCCCAGAGACCCACAGCCAGCAGCAGCCCAGCCCCGTTCCAACTCCAGAGGAAAACTGCAAACTGGCCGGAGACGTCAGGACCACCAGAAGCCGTTCCCCGAGCTGCGCCCCCTCATCGGGACACCGACCCCCAGGCCCACTGCAAGCACGGAGATCCCAGAGACCCACAGCCAACAGCAGCCCAGCCCCGCACCAACTACAGAGGAACCTGGGTTGCGGATGACGGGGCGCAGCTCGGGGCGTCGTAGGGGCCCATCGGGGAGCGGGTTCCTGTTGGTCCCGACGTCTCCGGCCACCTGCCATCCTCCGGGAACTGTACCGCCCTTGCAGGAGAGTGGGGTTGTTTGCAGTTGCAGAGGGAGGGGGCAAGGGCGGTACAGTTCCCAGTCTCAGCTCCAGTCCAGGGGGGTGGCCGGAGACGTCAGGACCAACGGGACACCGACCTCCAGGCCCACTGCAAGCACGGAGATCCCAGAGACCCACAGCCAGCAGCAACTCCAGCCCAGCCCCGCTCCAACTCCAGAGGAACACGTAGGGGCAGAAGCTGATGGTGTGCAAGGTACGTCTTGTTCTTGGGGTGGCGGATGAGGGGGCGCAGCTCGGGCTGTGGGCAAACTGCCACTTGTCGCCGTAGCGGCCCATCGGGGAGCGGATTCCTCTGGAGTTGGAGGGGGAGGGGGGGGGGGGTATTGTGCGGTTTGATCGCCCCCTGCTATCCCAGGGACAGGGAGACACAGCGGCTTTTTAGACTGGTGGGCAATCACTTCCAAAGTTTTGCCCACACAGTCAGTACACCTCTCCTACACTGCATTTCATACAGACATTTATTCTGCAAGAAAAAACGACATTGAAGACTCAAACTCGCGACCGAGTAACTGCCGGGATCAAGGCGCAAACTCGCGACCTTGCGGATATGAGCCGAGCACTCTACCACTGAGCCAGCCATTAAAATCTACACTAAAAAAATTCCATTCCGAAGGCCGACAAATTCTGAATTACGAAAAGTGTCTGGTCCCAAGGCTTTCGGATAAAAGGTTGTGCACCTGTATTACCATTTCTTTGTAATTGAATGTTTCCATCTACATTACTCACAATGTTACTTATCTTTACATGATCAACAAACATATAAAAGTGTCTTCTTTAAAAAAAATAATAATAGGACGCATGAAATGGTAATCTAAATATCTGTCATAAGTCCTCACCATTTCAGCCTCAATAAGTTTATAACTAGCCAACTTAATAACTTGCTTTTAATTCCATGAGCATTAAAAAAAGAGTCATATGAGGAATTTTATCAATTTTTTAAAATTTGTTCAAATAATATTTGTATATATTATCCTGACTATTAATTATGGCTGATAGTGTTAATGTAGGGACATTTTATTAACTGGAGCAGCAGAATGTCCCAAGCATGTTACAGGTGCACAACCTTTTATCCGAAGATCCAAATAACGAAAACCTCCGAATAGCGGCCATTTTTTCGGTCCTTGAAGAAAGGTCCTTGAAAACGTTCACCGAGGGCGGCCCGCAGAGGTGACAGCGGAACCTCCGGTCGGTCCTCGAAGAAAGGGGAACTAAATCCCCATTCATAAAAGAGAAGGTGAGGGTATATTGCGCGGGAGGTTTAATAATTGACAATATGCTGCTGCCTGCCCGCTGAGTTAAAAAGTTCCCACGGTAGACTCACGATCAAAGCCCCCGGCGGGCGCTAGCACGTCCGCGGCAATTTACAGCCGCGCCGGGCGTTGTAAGGCCCCCCTCCAGGTCATTCTCAACCCCGTAATTCGGGCGGGAGAAGTCGCCGCTGCCGGTGCCCCGCAAAGCAGTCTCCCACCGGGAACCCGCGAGCTCCCGGTGTCACCATCCACCGGAGTCGGGTCGCAGCAGCTCGCCCCCGCAGCTCTCCACGCTCCGAAGCTGGCTAGCTCCACGGAGGTAGGTCCGTAGCTCCACAGGCTCCACAGCTCCCACCGCTGCCCACCGACCCCCAGGCCCACTGCAAGCACGGAGATCCCAGAGACCCACAGCCAGCAGCAACTCCAGCCCAGCCCCGCTCCAACTCCAGAGGAACACATAGGGGCAGAAGCTGATGGTGTGCAAGGTACGTCTTGTTCTTGGGGTGGCGGATGAGGGGGCGCAGCTCGGGCTGTGGGCAAACTGCCACTTGTCGCCGTAGCGGCCCATCGGGGAGCGGATTCCTCTGGAGTTGGAGGGGGAGGGGGGTATTGTGCTGTTTGATCGCCCCCTGCTATCCCAGGGACAGGGAGACACAGCGGCTTTTTAGACTGGTGGGCAATCACTTCCAAAGTTCTGCCCACACAGTCAGTACACCTCTCCTACACTGCATTTCATACAAACATTTATTCTGCAAGAAAAAACGACATTGAAGACTCAAACTCGCGATCGAGTAACTGCCAGGATCAAGGCGCAAACTCGCGACCTTGCGGATATGAGCCGAGCACTCTACCACTGAGCCAGCCATTAAAATCTACGCTAAAAAATTTCCATTCCGAAGACCGACAAATTCTGAATTACGAAAAGTGTCTGGTCCCAAGGCTTTCGGATAAAAGGTTGTGCACCTGTATTAACATTATTGCATTTTGTGTTATATGCAGATGATGCGAATAAGTGTTTATGAATGCACTTTCACAGGTCCCTTTTACTACTTAGGAGATGCAAATTCATAGGGATTTGAGGGTGTATATTCACCAATCCCAAAGGTGCAATGCTGTTTGACAAAGCAACTAAGAAAGCACATGGAGATTTGGATTTGTAAATAGGGTCAATGAATACAAAAACAGGTTATGCTAAACATTAAAAGCAGAAGACCAGAATACCAGAGTTGAAAAAGTTCCGTTAGACGGAGAGATTACAGAGGCTGGGAATGTCTGTCATACAACATTGATTGTTATATGGAAACCCAATGCAGGTATTCAAAACAATAATTATGATATAAGGAAAGAATGGTCAAACTGTTTCTTCTGACTTGGGCACATAACCTGAGATCATCAATTTAAAATAATGAATTATACTGGAAAATATATTCCCCCCCCCCCACACAATATAGAAAGTTAAGATTTGAAACCTATAAGGGTGATTGAATTGGGTGATGGAATCAGATTTTACGAGAAATTTCAAAAGGCAACTAGATATGTATTCAAGGTAAACTATTTGGGGGTAATCTATAAAAAGATGGGTGTAAGGAACTGGCCGGGCCTGCAGCGGCACAGAACGGTGGAGTAGCAGTGGAGGACGCCTACAACTTTGCTTGGCCAGGCTGACCCTGCAACGCTGCCAGGACATTGGGCCTGTATAGCCAGCTGCACTTAATGCAACTTGGACTTTGAGAATGGTGCCAAAATCTGGCACTCTTCTATATAGTTTCAGTGGACTATTTCTATACATTTTGTATTTAATCTAAGATTGTGCTTCTGTATAGTAATACCTCACTGAACGGTGTGCATAAAAAGAATTTCACTGTACCTTGTTTTGTTTTTTTTAAATGGACAGATTCATGGCATCAACAGTCTGCTTTTATGTCCAATATAATTCTATAGACAAAGAGGTCTACTTGACAGAGTAACAAGCCAAATCAAAGATATTTTATCAATTGTATGCACTAATTGTGAATCAAAACATTATGGTGTCTTCAAAAAATTTCTTACGTGAAAAATAATTTAGGAATCTGTCTTCTCTTCCAAATATTTCAGATGGTTTCATGATGATGGAATCTGGAAATTCATCTCTCACAACCCTTTCTCCAACAGCCTGACAGAAGAGAATAAAGTATGCATGTTTTTAATCATTTGGTATACTTTGCTGGCAATTGCAAAAGACTTAAGTTTTCATAATGCGCTGTTCTTCATACCTTTGTTCGTAAGAACTTTGAAATACTCTTCATGTCAGCATTCAGATGAGAAATGTGGATTAATTTTTCAACTCCAGCTTCCCTTGAGGCGAGAGCAATATCTTGTGGAATTTTGACATTGACATCCTCAAACTTGAAATTACTAAAAAAAAAGAAAAACAGTAAGTGACAATAGCAAAAGAAAACAATTGATATAATGTTTTGGCAGTCACTTTTATGAAATATTGCGACGTTAAGTGCAACATTAGCTGGATGCAGAGAAAAGTTCATTCCAATATATTTACACAGGTTGAAGGAATACCTTGGAAAAAAAGGGAAAAATTAAGAAGCAAACTGTATTCTCACAGTGTGGCCACGAGAGATTTTTTCCAAGTTTCACCTAACAACTCCAGATTCCATTGTCCACAGGAAAAATAAAGTATTCTTCTTGCAAAACAATGTACTGAAAAACAACTATTATCCTTGCTTTGATATATTAGCACTTACCTGGTTTCCCACTCCCTTCCGACAAGATTTATAACAACATTGGAACATTCTACAGCTTGTCTGGTGGAATCTCTATCTCTAGGATCCCATTCCTAATAGAAATAAAATCAAATCAAAGTATTGATTAATATCCCATTCATAGAAAGAACAAATCACAGTGAAGCTTTGTAACTTCACCACCTCTCAAATAGGCATCTTGCATGCAACAGCCCCAAACTGGAAACCTAAATAATTTATTATATGTTTATTAATAATATTTTGCCCGATCTGAATTAGTTGGGGTGGCAAATTTCAAGGATAATTTCACTTCTATTTCAGTTTCAATCCAACTATCAGCGTCAATTTATTGGAAAGATGGATATTTACATGTGGCGATAGAGTTTGCATGAAATGCACCAGTCAGTTTACAGCAACAAGAGGATAAGCTCTCTGGCTCCAAAGCAGCTACTCATTTCAATCAATTCCTTAGACTGGATCATCACAATCACAATCACAATAATACTTTATTAGCCAAGTATGTTTTGCAACATATGACAAATTCCATTTGCCAAGTCAGTCACACAATTAAAAAGCAACGGAACACACAAAATACATTTTAACATAAACATCCACCACAGTGACTCCTCCACCTTCCTCACTGTGGTGGAAGGCAAAAATTGTCACCAGACAAAATACATTTAGTTTCCAACCACATGATATATTATCTACACCAATAAATAAATCCTAAATTCACCATGCGGAATAACAAAATGCGGCCATAACAGGATAAATTAAACCACCATCCTCAATCTTAAGATAACCAGTGTTTTTTATTGTCAATTAAGTTACAGTGTTGCAGTCACTATGTTAATGTAGGAAACTGATTTGAATACTAAATTCAAACAACACCAGGTACCAGATAATCTATTTTAATTCATTGACAATTGCAGGATTACTATTACTCGTGACACCAGCGATAACTTCCTTCCTCTTCTTCAGTGTGGTGCCTTTGGGCCTTTAACATCACCTGTAAGGGGAGGGTTTGGGCTGCAGGTGGAAGATGGGAAGGTCATTGCGCCTTGGTTTAACATCTCATCTAAAGGACAGCACTTCTGACTAATACTTTAATTTGTGTGGTCCATTTAATGTTTAAAAAGTCCCGTGACATCTCATGGAAGTTGGAAGATGAACAATGTATGCAATATCATGGCAGGGGAATAAACATTTTACGAAGTACACCAAATAACCCGAGAAGCAGGAAATTAAAGAGAAGGACATTCAGAGATTAGTCTCTCAGCAGCTGAAGGCATAAATGGTAGTGCTAATGGTTAAATTTAGGGATAACAGAGAGGCCAGAGCTAGAATAAGCCTGGATTATGTGCTTCAATCTGTAGATTCAAACCCACAAACTTTGAACTCGGGTAAATTTACTTTCAACTGAAGTAAGGTTAACTCTCTCACCACAGCACTTCAAGTGAAATCAGCTTCCACTAGCTGAGAGTGTGGATAACTTATTCACACATTTCCACACGATAACTGCTTTCTCCATCGTAAATTTAATGGAAAATCATTAGACAACAGCCAAAGAAACTGTAGCACAGTATGTCAATATTATCACTTTAAAACTTATCAAACATATCCACCAGTTAAAACTTCACATTTTCTTCCAAGAGTAAATGAGACTCACTAGAAAAGTCAGCTGTCCAAGATCACCCATAGGTTTGAGATAGTTAACATCATATGGATCACAACGATATGGGATGACTACTTGAGAGCCAATCCGCCCTAAAAACAGGGAAATATTTTAATATTAAACAGAATCTTTATTATATTGAAGCCTGGGAAGGGTACCTGGATACCTGCAACAAACTCGTCGAACAAATATTATCAGAATCAATTAAAATCCAATGTCTGAATATTTAAAAAATCCTTCGACTATTGTTTGTAGTACTATAGAGGCCATTTGGTGGTTCTTGCAAGATTGTTGAGAATAGTGCGTAGACATTGTCTACATGGACTTTAATAAGGCCTCTGACAAGGTATCACATGATAGGCTGATCTGAATGCTGAAATGATCTGGGACCAGAGTGACTAGCCAATTGGATACAAAATTAGCTTGAAGATAGAATATAAGAGTTTGGTGGTAAAACGTTGTTTTTCAGACTGGAGTCCTGCAACAAATGGTGTGCCATGGGAATCGGTGCTAGACGCACTGTTATTTGATAGTTAGATTAAGGATTTTGATATGAATATAGGTGGCATGGTTAGTAAGATTGTGGCTGACATTAAAATTGGTGGTCTGGTGGACAGTAAAGAACGCCATCTAAGATTATAATAGGATCAACTGGACAATGAATTGAGGAATGACAAATGGAGTTTAATTCAGATTAATGCATGGTGTTGCACTTTGATAAAACACACCAAGACAGGATTTACACTGGGGAGTGTGGTAGAACAGGCAGACCTGGAGGTGAAGATATACAGTTCCATGAAAGAAGCGGCACAAGTGGGCAGGGTGCTGAAGAAGGCATTTACCAAGCTTGCCTTCATTGGGCAGTATAATGGGTACAAGAGTTGGAATTAATTTTTAAAATAATTACTGTTGATATGTCAAGTTTTGGGGATTCAATCATTCTTATAGCAAATAAATGTTCCTTGAAGTTCTTATGTGATAGATGTCATAATGTAGTAACTGTAGCATTCTTAGCAAGAACTCCTTTGCAATGCAATGTCTAAAAAAAACCTTTCTCTTTAATGCACTGATGTTTAAGAACCTTTCTACGTAGAATAAAGTGTTTAAGGAATTAATATCCTTAATGCCTATTAGATCAATTAATTTAAGTGTTAGACCTTACCAAGTCTGTTAACCACATATCGTCCAAGAAATCCGGATGCTCCAAAAACTGTAGCCACAATCCCACTCAAAGATGATCGACCACTTTTACCAGCCGGTATAACAGCATGGTGAATATTCCTTTTCTGAATTAAAATAGACACTGCTGAGGATAAGCCTGGTGATACAACACCTGCAACATAATGTAAGTACATATGGTTATCTGCATACATGCAATTCATAACAGGTAATAAATAATTAACATCTGTAGGAAATACTGCATAGATAATTAAATTTAGTTTAAAAAAAAAACTTTTATATACTAATTAATAAGAAATTGCTACCTGCAATTAATGTAGCAAATTGAAAAAACAATACCATTCATGAAAAGCCTCTAAAAATAGTAAACATTTGAGGATAAGGAAAAACTATGTTTTTTTCAAACAACAGACCCACTAAATATTAATTTAACTTTCCAAGTCAACGCCACTGGTTCATTCCAAAATTGCTATTCCACGTCCACACAAGCAAAATTTTGCAGAAGATTCAATTATTCAACAGTTTACATCCAACTGAAATTAGCAGCCTTGTAGAATGAAGGAAATCAATGGAAAAATGAACTTGAATATATCTGCAATGGAATTTGCTCGAAAATAAATCACACAATTGATTAAAATATAAATTTTTGGCACATTTTACAACAAACATTCTAGGATGAAGTAAACTTTCAAGTGGCATTGGAATTTATTTGTTCTGATCTTCAACAGTTTAGTTCATTATAGGATTAACAAAGGCGGCTAAACATCACATCCACCTTCACATTATTTAGGGTTCCTCTGATATGTTCTTCGTTCATTGGACTTCACCAATTTAAACAGTAGCCTTCAGATACAGAATCATAACTCTTCTATCACCCACATTTTTGTGGATTATCACTATTATAATGTATTTGATGACATTTTTTTCCTATCAGAGCTCCTAAAATACACTCAGCCACGTTCCATATTTTTAACCATACTTTAATACCTCCTCTTTTTCTTTCTATATTTGCACATTGTGACGTGGGGAAAGCAGGATGCGTAATAATTCCATATTCTGTACATGAGAAACAGTGACAAGACAGGGAATTGTACACATTCTTTAAAACAAAGAAAAAGCACACAATGGATTACGTTCACACTCTGTTGGTGAATGATCAAAATCAGGCTGTAACAAATTTTTGCCAGAGAGATCAGACTTCATTCTCTCTCTCTCTCTGCCCCTCTGGAGGAGGAATGTCCAATTTGCTGATTTAATGCAGATACTGTTCAGGGTAAGTGATCAGCAATAAATTACATTCACACTCTGTGACAGGGGGAGTATATAACTGTGGATATTTTGATGGAAGTACATAGTGGATGAAGGAACATGGAACAAGTTCAAATACTCGAACCAATGGTATATCTTGTTAAACTTGGTGTAAACATTGCTGCCGATGTGGAAATGATTGACAGCTTCAAGTTCTTTGGTGTTCATATAAGCAATGATCTGTTGTAGACCAACCACATTGATGCAACAGCCAAGACTGCACAACAACATCACCTGAGGAGACTGAGGAAATTCGGCATGTCTCCAATAATTCATACAACCATCTACAGATGCATTACAGAAAGCACATCATTGGATTCCACCACTGCTTGGTTTGGGAACAGCTCGACCGAATTGCAGTTGTAGATATAGCCCAGTACATCACACAGAACAGACTCCATCTACACTTCACAATGTCTTGCAAAATAAGCCAACATAATCAGACTGCCCCGCCCCTGGTCATACCTTCTTCTCCCATCCAGCAGAAGGTACAGGCTTGATAGCGTGCGTCACTCAGAAATGGCTTCTTCCCTTCTGTTATTGTAAATAGCTCGTTCTAAGCTCCCCCCAGTCTAGTTTCAGTTAATAAAATACTGAATCAAGCACTTGAGCAACTAAACTTTATTTTGGATAACACAACACAAATTCCCCTATACTATTCCCCAACCACCGCGGGTTCGATCCTTGTATCTGCTTGGCCAAGCCCTTCAAGCCTCGTGCAAGCAGACACTCCAAAAGGTCACGCAGTCCCAAGTGCTCTTCCAGAAGATCGACAAAGGACCTCATGGGGGCTGCCTTTTATAGGTCCCCGAATGGAGTCGGGCCAAGGACGGAGCCCCGAGGACGAAGTCACTCCAAAATGGATGGGCCATATCACCAAGAACAAAGGGGGACCCGGGGTGGGGGGAGCAAAGAAGGGATGAGTACTTTTTGTAATTTTGTCGGCACCTTTGTGGCAACTCTTTTATGTACTTTGTATGCAAAAACCAAAGAATTTCACTGCACGTAGCTTCGTACAAGTGACAATAGGATGGTTGCACGGCAGTCGGGTCACGACCCATGACCCGTACTGTTGCTACGCTACGCCGTGGAGTACATGCTATGAACTGCAGGTAGGCACTTACCATTGTTTCCAGCGTAGCAGGCCCATTAAAACCCGCCGAAATGGTCAATTTTTGCGCTGTAAATAATTATAAAAATCGGGATAAGCGTGAGAGACTACTTCAGAATTCCAAAAGTGAGGAGAAATGACGGTAGATAGAAACGAGAGCTGAAGGGACAACAACAGCCAAAATGCTTGGCGAACATCGGCCATTTGCTCACTGCATTTCATCAACAGTAAGGCATTATTTGTGTTTTTTCTTGATTCCTTTGGCATCTAAAAAGTTTCAGAAGTGATAAATCTGGCTGTAAAATTTTAAAATCACCCATGGTTCTCAAGTGGGTTTTTACATACAAAAAGAAAACGCCTCTGAAGCAAAATTTACAGCCAGATTTATCACTTCTGAGACTTTTTAGATACCAAAGGAATCAAGAAAAAACACAAATAATGCCTTACTGTTGATGAAATGCAGTGAGCAAACGCGATAATTCCCAATATTTTCAATTTCGATATCTGCAAGGCCAATGTTCGCCAAGCATTTTAGCTGTTGTTGTCCCTTCAGCTCTCGCTTCTCTTTACCTTAATTTCGCTTCACTTTTGGAATTCTGAAGTTGGGTACAGGTCTCTCACGCTTACCCCGATTCCCACAATGGATTGAGTGGCTCCGTGCGTCAAGCCTTATGACCCAGTGACCTTACGTGCAACCCCCCTATAAGGTATCATCATCATCACAAGTGCAGATACAAAACTGTGGCTTATAAACACACTCTGGGGGTGGTTGGCAATGAAGCAGCATCAGAAGAAGGGTCCCAACCCGAAGCGCTTTCAGGCAATTCCCTGCCTGACCCGCTGAGTTTCTCCAGCACTTTGTGGTTTACTCAAGGGTGAGTGAAGGTTGAGAGAGCATGTTCTGGATTATGTAGAAACAAGAAACTGTAGATGCCGGTTTACAAAAATAAAATTGCACAAAGCACTGGAGTAATTCAGCGGGTCAAGCAGCATCTCTGGAGAACATGGACAGGTGATGTATCGGGTCGGCACCCTATTTACATGCACCTTGCCAGAATGCAGACTACGGGTCCAAGTACCTACACATATAAATGGGCCGAGAGAGACGGACCAGGCTGTGGCTGATACACAGAGCAGGCTGTAGCTGACACACAGAGCAGGCTGTAGCTGACACACAGAGCAGGCTGTAGCTGACACACAGACGGTCCCAGGGGGAGAGAGAGAGAGAGAGACCCCCAACATGGGCCAGGTGTGACGGGGGCTGCCGATTAAAGGCCGGTCCGACCCGGGCCTGGCCGACACCGCGGGCCAGTGAGTAAACACCGGCTGCAAACTCTCTCCACACGGGATGCGTGAGTCGAGTTTCTGCGGGAGCCGGGTTAAACCGCGGGCCGGGGCCCGATGAGCAGAGGTGAAGCCACCGACACTTACATGACATTGGGAGGACGCGGCGGCCGACCCCGCCGCCCAGCACCAGCGCCGCCGCCATCTTGCTCAGCGGACACCAGCAGCAATGAGAGGGGCGGGCGGCCGCCGGGGGGCGCTCTGGGCAGCACAGACCTCACCTATCCAAGGTACACAAATGCTGGAGAAACCCAGCGGGTGCAGCAGCATCTATGGAGCGAAGGAGATAGGTAACGTTTCGGGCCGAAACCCTTCTTCAGACTGATCATCTATCCATGTTGTCCACAGATGCTGCCTGACCCGCGGAGTTACTCCAACACTCTGTGTCCACCAACCTGCTATGTTGTTTATTCCATACTTACAGAGCCTGCAGCTTTTAAATTCTAATTTACAGGGCAAAGTCAGAAATGCCAACAGTGCACTAAACAGGAAAGAGTCTGAAGAAAGGTCGACTCAAAACGCACCCATTCCTTCTCTCAAGAGATGCTGCCTGTTCCGTTGAGTTACTACAGAATTTTGTGTCTACTATTGTAACTAGTGAACTCTGGGACATGTTGGCTTTGTCTCTGGAACTCATGCCCGATAATGTTGAGGACAATAGGAAGGTTGCACGTAAGGTCAAAGGGCGTGACGCACGGATTAGCTCAATCCTTTTGGAGTACAAGGCAGCTTCCGGCATACACTAGTAACACACGAAACACGTACGTTCTTACCTGTTAAAAAAACCCCAAATGGTCAATTTTTGCGCTGTAAAAAATTGTGTAAGTATGGGTAACCGTGAGAGAAAACCGCCAAAATCACTGATGCTCACTGATTTGCGAAAGTGCAGCATACCGGCGGATTGAGGGCAATCCCGGCCCACAACCGCCCGGGGCTGGAGGGTGACTGAGCACTCTGAACTCGAGCACCAAGGTGTAGCAATGTTACAAAATTTTGAGATTTAAAAAATCAAGTCTGCAATTTATCCCATCAGATAAAGCATAAAAATAAGTTTAATTTGACACCTAATTCACTTTCATATCTTCAGTATTAACAAAGTTATGGCCATTTTCATACTCGGAAATTAGCATCTTGTTCCCTGTTGATTTTCCATTGACTTAACACAAAAGCTGTGATTGAAGACAGTCAAAAGCCCATAACTTTATTAAAAATTAAGAGAACTGAAAGAAATTTTCAGTTATTATAGATTGAAGCATTCTGAAACAAATATTAAACAATCTTACTTGGATGACCTGAAATTAAAGCATATAAATAGTTAGTTACCCAATTGTAGCTAATTCCAAAATTCAATTACCAGATCTAAACATCTATCCATTTCTTAAGGAAAGATTAACATTTTTAAATAGCCTAAGTGTCCAAAGAACATTCACACAAGAATTCACAATAAAACATGATTTTTAAATCTCATTGACATTCATTTATAGGCCAAATGGAAGGGATTTAGTGTTCAATTGCTGTAAATTAATGGCCATTTAAATCAGCTTGCAAGTGGGATTCTGTGGAACGCGCTGGTTTGGAACGCTGCCATTGCGGTGAATTTGAAGCCCATATGGCATGAAAGATACTGCGGGTTTGAATGGGCCCCCAAGTCAGCTACTCGCAACATAAAATTTTGTATAAAGGGGCCTTAAGAAGCCCTTTTTAATGTAAAAATAAACAACCTACCTTGCCTTGTCCCCTACATGAGATCCGTCCCGTTGTCGGGGTTCGCGGCTTTAGACGATGATTTTTAATTTACTATAACAATTAAATAACCCAATTTAGTTTAAAAATACCTGCAGCGAACGAATTTTGCAGCGATTTTTCGTCAGTAGGCTGAACAACCTCGATTTCAACAGCCTAGAGAAAATCGCGTTTTAAACCCGCCCCCCTCTCAAAGGCGCCAAAGTCCCGCACACGGGCAGCAGCAGAACTGCAGCGCCGCTAAAGGTAAGTTTTGCAACATACCTACAAGGTGTAAGCGGCCGAAGGAGCGGATCACTCGGGACAGCCCCCACTCTCCACTTGGGGTCAGCGCTGTCTGGCCACGGCCGCCCTCCACCCCGTCTCTCCCTGTGCGGCCGCACTGTGACGGGCTGTGGGTCAGCAGCGCCCACACACGGGGCCGGGTGGAGCTGGGCCGCGGCTCCGGGCAGTGGACACACGGGGCCATAAACCCGGCAACGTCCCTGTCAGCTGCAGCAGAGTTGGGGGCAGTCTGGTCCCTCCGCCCACCCAGAGTCACTGACCTCGCTGCACCCGACCCCCACACAAGGGGTGATTGACCCCACCCAGACCCCAACCCACACACGGGGTGATTCATCCTCCCGACCCCCACCACCACACGAGGTGATTCACCCCCCCGACCCACACCATCACACGGGGCAACTCACCCCCCCCCCCCTCCCCCCCGACCCACACCACCACACGGGGTGATTCACCCCTCTGACCCCTGGACCCCAAGTGTGGAATCAGTCAGCGTGGAGTCTGGATGCTGGGACAGAAGACGGGCCCGCTGTACTGGAAGCCATAGTATGTGTTTACCTGCAGTTCACCGCTTGTACTCCAGAAGCCGTTTTGTGGTAACAGTATGGGTCACGGGTCATGACCTCGACTGCCGTGCAACCTCCCTATTTCCTGCAGTCTGTATTTTCCGCTTTGCTCTATCTATCGTACTTGCATTTGAACTGATTGTATCAATGTATTTTTCAAGTTTGGATAACATACAAAACCAGGCTTTCCGCTGTACCTCGGAGCATGTGATAATAATAAACCAAACCCTCACACAATACATCAGTGAGGTTAATTTGCAATATTTCAGACCAATGAGTCAAATTTCCTGATGGCATTAGCCATTTAGAACTATGTGCAAAATTCCTCCATTCTGGATTAAGCCAATTTTCAAAAGCCCGGTTTGTTATATTTGCAGCTCTGAGAAACAAATTCTGGTTGCCTGTGTGCAAGTTTAAATACAGCCTAATTATCACACCTTACATTTTCACAAATTACCTTGAGATGAAGACTAGTGAACCCCTCTAAGCTGACAATAGCTTCCTAATGGAACATCAGAATAGAAGTAGACTACATGTCCCAGGTTGTCAGTCAATTTCCCCTATTAGTAGGCAGATAAGGACAGATACTCCTCACACACTCGCACCTGGCGGATTCTCCCCAGTGTGGCTGCAGTACTGAACTGCATCTCTGATGGGCAATTGAACTCTATCTCCCTGGTGAAAGCTGGTAAGTTTACTGGCCAGATGTACAGCTGAAACATGATCTGTGGTCAGAACATTCTCACTGCTATGATTGGAGCTTTCTGCATTTTAGTTTAGTTTAGAAATACAGCGCGGAAACAGGCCCTTCGGCCCATCGAGTCCGCACCGACCAGCGATCCCCGCATACTAACACTATCCTACATACACACTAGGAACAATTTACCAAGTACACAAACCCAAGCCAATTAACCTACAAACCTGTACGTCTTTGGAGTGTGGGAGGAAACCGAAGATCTCGGAGAAAACCCACACAGTCACTGGAGAACGTACAAACTCTGTACAGACAGCACCCATAGTCGGGATCAAACCCACACCTCTGACGCTGCAAGTGCTGTTAGGCAGCAACTCTACCGCTGCGCCACCATGCCACTCTACCACTCTGTTGTACATTAAAAAGCTGTTGGTATTCAGGACACGGTGAATTGTAATTCTGGAAATTCTTGATGTGAAATTGATTTGTTTTCAAGAGAGAGTTAGATAGAGTTCTTATGGTTAGCGGAGTTAAGGGATATGGAGAGAAGGCAGGAACGGGGTACTGATTGTGGATGATCAGCCATTATTACGTTGAATGGCGGTGCTGACTCGAAGGGCCGAATGGCCTACTCCTGCACCTATTGTTTATTGTGCTTCCTCTTTGTGGATTCTCCAGTATCAATCTTTATAAGCAGCATAGAAAGCAGGAGGAGAGGAGTGTAAATGAGAACCCACAAACGTCACAAAGGTTATGAAATTCGATACAAAAGTACCTCCACCTTGAACACTAATATCCATTCCCCTTCTAAGAGCACCTTCTAATGCAATGTCAGGAGACCCTGCAATTGTACTTTTACCTTTCAGTTGAGGCAGCAAATTGCATGCACGTATGCACCGCATTTACTCCTCCCAAAATCATCTCCTCTGCATTGGAAAATTCAACCGTTGACTGAGTGAGCACCTCTATTCAGTCTACAGAGATGGCACTGAGCTTTCCCTCACCTGTATCGCCATCTCCTCTGACCTACTGTATGTTGAGGAGGAGGAACTTCTTCTCTGATTGAATCACAAATCTTTGACATTCTTGATTTTTGAGAGATATGGAGATTGAGTCATTGAGTTCAGTAGTAGCCAAGATCAGCATGAACGGTAGAACAGGGTCTCGGGGCCTTATGGCTTCCTTTTCCAGTTTCACATTCACATTTTCCCCTCAATGATCAGAGCAGATAATCTTAGCTAATACCTGTAACAGTTAAAGCTGGAAACACTCAGCAGGTCACACAGCTTCGATGAAAAGCAAAACAGAATAAATGTTTCAGGTCAAACTGCATTTATCAGAACTGGGAAAGGGAGAAGACAAATGTGTTTTAAGATGCAGGGTAGATGGGGAAGGAATGACCAAGAAAAGTCGAATCTCTGTGAAAGGCGGAGGCAATAAGCTGTTGACAAAGTAATTTGTTTGAAGGGCGGCCTAAGGCAGAAGTGGGCAGTTATTATTTCAGTACTTGCAGCTTTATGATTTTCCTTAACTAATACTGTTCTCCTTTCTAGCAATCTACCAAGGGTATTTCCCAAGCGGGTTTGAAATAAAATCATATACAAGCAAAGGAAAAAACCTGAAATTATTAAAATTACAGAATTAGATGTTTAACATATTGCAACTAATAATTAAATGATAAAAGAGTCCAAAATGGCTTAACAGAATTAACACTTTATTCTATTAATCCAGTGGAACACTTTTGCTTTTAAAACATCTTTGAATTAACCGCAATAATAACTCTTCAGTATTTAGATATTGTTAAAAACTAAAAACTGATCCAATGTCTTTATAATGCACAAGGACATTTACACAGGGCATAGGTCGTATACCTGTTTTGTAAATGGTATGTGATTCACATCCTCATTCTTCTTACAGGCATCATAGCATATTTACATCTGGAGAGGCTCCTGTTTGTAGTGTGGGAAGGTACTCACTGCGGTCTCCAGACTATTCAGACATAAACAGCTTGACACTGGAGAGAAACTGTTCACTTGGTTCAAGTGTGGGAAGGAATTCATTCTGTCATCCACCCGGCGGACTCACCATCACGTTCACACAAAGGGGTGGTCATTCACCAGCTCCATGTGTGGGGAATGACTGGACGGGTCTTCTCAATTGCTGAGGCACCAGGGAATTCACTGGTGAGTATGGGAAACACGGTCTGTTTGCTAGCAAGTGTACACAGAAACAGGCCATTCATCTACTCTGAGGGCTGGCACACCAATGAGTTCACCTGATCTGAATACAGGGTCTCATCCTGAAACGTCGCCCATTCCTTCTCTCCAGAGATGCTGCCTGTCCCTCTAAGTTACTCCAGCGTTTTGTGTCTATCTATAAGCAGTTCACCGAGTGCTCCAAGCAACAGATACATCAGTGAGTCCGCACCAGGCATAACATTTAAATAAGGTACACAAAATTGCTGGGGAAACTCAGCGGGTGCAGCAGCATCTATGGAGCGAAGGAAATAGGCGACGTTTCGGGCCGAAACCCTTCTTCAGACTGATGGGGGATGGGAGAAAGAAGGAAAAGGGGAGGAGGGGGAGGAGCCCGAGGGCGGGCGGATGGGAGGGTGGGAGGAGACAGCTAGAGGGTTAAGGGAGGGGAGGAGACAGCAAGGGCTAGCAAAATTGGGAGAATTCAATGTTAATGCCATAAGGACGCAAGGTCCCCAGACAGAATATGAGGTGCTGTTCCTCCAATTTCCGCTGTTGCTCACTCTGGCAATGGAGGAGACCCAGGACAGAGAGGTCGGATTGGGAATGGGAGGGGGAGTTGAAGTGCTGAGCCACCGGGAATTCAGGTAGGTTTTTGCGGACTGAGCGGAGGTGTTCGGCGAAACGATCGCCCAACCTACGCTTGGTCTCCCCGATGTAAATCAGCTGACATCTAGAGCAGCGGATGCAGTAGATGAGGTTGGAGGAGATACAGGTGAACCTTTGTCGCACCTGGAACGACTGCTTGGGTCCTTGAATGGAGTCGAGGGGGAAGGTGAAGGGACAGGTGTTGCATTTCTTGCGGTTGCAACGGAAAGTGCCCGGGGAGGGGGTGGTGCGGGAGGGAAGGGAAGAATTGACGAGGGAGTTGCGGAGGGAGCGGTCTTTGCGGAAGGCAGACATGGGGGGAGATGGGAAGATGTGGCGAGTGGTGGGGTCACGTTGGAGGTGGCGGAAATGGCGGAGGATTATGTGTTGTATTTGGCGGCTAGTGGGGTGAAAGGTGAGGACCAGAGGGACTCTGCCCTTGTTGCGAGTGCGGGGATGGGGAGAGAGAGCAGTGTTACGGGGTATGGATGAGACCCTGGTGTGAGCCTCATCTATGGTGGCGGAGGGGAATCCCCGTTCCCTGAAGAACGAGGACATTTCCGATGCCCTGGTGTGGAATGTCTCATCCTGGGAACAGATGCGGAGTAGGCGGAGGAATTGGGAGTAGGGGATGGAGTCTTTACAGGGGGCAGGGTGGGAAGACGTGTAGTCCAGATAGCCATGTGAGTCAGTGGGTTTGTAATGTATGTCGGTCAGGAGTCTGTCCCCTGCGATGGAGATGGTGAGGTCAAGGAATGGTAGGGAAGTGTCGGAAATCGTCCAGGTGTATTGGAGTGCGGAGTGGCACTAACCCATAACATTTAAATATGTTGGATGTGAAATATTTAACATCACAGCCACTAAGTCAGCAACAAGTTGCAAATTCAGCACATTGAAAGTTGATAATCACACAGAGGACAGAATGACTGTTACAGTCAGCACGTGGGCTTTGATCTGCTGCAGCGAATACACACTATAACTGGACCAGAGTTAAATATTCTATATATATACGTCAAATAAATCAATAATGTTTTTAACACAGTTATGCCAGGGATTCTGATTGGAACCAACAGTGTTAGTCATTTAAACGGCCACAAGTGCCAAACATGATCATATCCACTGTGAAACAGAACAATCGATCCTCTGCACCTGGCCCAATGGTGTGGGGAAGGGCATGGCAGAGTGCACCCAGTGACCCTGGGTGGCATGGCAGCTCCAGCACGGTAAAGATAATGCTACTTCAAATCTGCTGTGGTTAAAACTAAGGATGTGTGTGTATGATTACAGTCAATAGTAAAAGGAACATTTTGTGACATGCACTCTTTGGTACCTGTGGAATATTGAGATATCACTTAGCAATACCTCGGTGTGTTTCCTTGGGTCAACAAACATTCTAGATACTTTGATTACCTTTATCCCTTCTCAGATATACCTCATCACTATTTTCCGGGGAAGATACCTGGAATGTTGAGTAGTGCATTCACTGCAATGTGAAGTGTGGAATTACTACATATTTGGGAATATTTCAGTTGCCACTTCTCCTTTAATGCTGTTATATTTAAACTTTTTTTTTCATATCATGAACTTTTTAAGATCTCCAATAATACTTGAAATTCTGCATTGGCTGGGCAAGCTCCCATCCCCCCTTTACACATTGACATGAATCTATACAATGACATGAGATGTTTGTGTGTAATTTTATTTACATTTGGTTAAATATCTAATTTGATTTTATTACCACAAGGTGGCAGAGCAGCAACAATATGAGAGGATTATGCTAACTGCTAACATTCGTTAGTAAAGCCTTCACTAACAAAATATTTGCTGAATGGTACAGAACATTACCTAGATATTTTCTGTCTTCAACTATTAAACAATTTATGGTAAACATTTTACCTCATGTTCAAATAGATAAGTTACTCTCAAAAAATGTAATGAATAATGTGAAATGGAATACACTCTCAACACCATTTCGGTTCATACTATTGAAAATATTCTATAATATTCTATAATGTTCTGATTGTGCTCAGTATAGAATACATGTTATAGAAAGAGTATTGGCCTCATCCATTCAATTAAACCTTGGTCCATTTTTTTACCTCAGCATTATTATCCATTATTAACCCATCCATTGATTCCCTTAATATCTAAACATCTGAATATCCTCAACAAAGAGCCTCCATAAATATTTTCAGTAGAGAATCACTACCTTCTGAAGGAACTGCTTCTCATCTCTCTCTTGAATGTTGACCTTACTCTGGGAACCATGATCCTTGGTTCTAGATACCTCAACTGATCTTAGAAAGGTGTACAAAATCATGAGAGGAATAGATCGGGTAGATGCACAGAGTCTCTTGCCCAGAATAGGGGAATCGAGAACCAGAGGACATAGATTTTAGGTGAGGTTGGAAAGATTTAATATGAACCAGTGGGTACATTTTTCATACAAAGGGTGGTGGGTATATGGAACGAGCTGCCAGAGGAGGTAGTTGAGGCAGGCACAATCGCAACATTTAAAAAACATTTAGACAGGTACATGGTTAGGACAGGTGTAGAGGGATATGGGCCAAATGCAGGCAGGTGGGACTAATGTAGATGGGACATGTCTTACACACTTGATTGAGTTTTTGAGGAGAAGATGGAGGTGATCAATGAGGATAGGTTAGTAGATGTTCTCTACATGGATTTTAGTAAGGCATTTGTTAAAGTTCCTCTTGGTGGGTTGACCCAGAAGATTAAGATTAAGAAAACCAGATCCATGCTGACTTGATTGTTAGGATTCAGAACTGATTTACTCATAGAAGACAGAGGTTGTGGTGGAAGGTGTTGGAGGTCTGTGACCAGCGAAGCTCCGCAGGGATCCGTGATGGCACCTTGTTATTTGTGATATATATATTAATGTAAATGAGTTGGTTAGTAGGTTTGCAGACGACACCAAGATTGCTGGGGTCATGGACTGAGAAAGGGTGTCAAAGTGTACAATGGGATATAACTCAGCTATGGAAATGGGTGGGGAAATAGCAGATGGAGTTTAATCCGGGCAAGTGTGAAATGTTGCACCTCCGGAAGTCGAATGTAAGAGTAAGCATACAGCTAATGGCAAGACCCTTAACATCATTGATGTACAGAGGGATCTTGGGATCCAAGTCCATAGGTCCCTGAAAGTGGCTGCACAAATAGATAGTGTGGAAGAGAAGGCGTATGGTATGTTCACCTTCATCAGTCAGGGCATTGAGTATACGAGAAAGATGTCATGTTGCAGCTTTATAGAACTTTGATTAGGCCACATTTGGAATATCATTATTCTTCCCATCTCACCTTTGTCTTGTCTTGCTGTACTTTGTGATGATATTAACTGCATACCCCAGTTTGAAATCACCCACAAGTGATGAACTTCTGCTACTGATTCCTGAGTCTAAATCATTATCCAAATGTACAACAGTGATCCTAGCATCAATCCATGGGGTCAAGGAAAGAGCGTTCACGTCGCGGCCCTGTTTCCATCACCACGCACAAGAAGCGTAAGAAGCGCAAGACAGACACCATTGTATGCAGATGCCAAGAGGTGGTTTCAGTTCTGGCTGAACAACTTCTAATCTTGTGTGTGGACTCAATAAGAAGAAGAAGCATCAATCCATGTGGAACTACCATTTTCAATGAGTAACTACTTCTAATTCTTCATTTTACTTTGGACCCATGTCTCGCCTGCTACGCCACCAAATGCACAAGTTTATTCAAGGGAAAGGAGGATGTTGTGGAACAATATGATATGATATGATATGATAGAACTTTATTTATCCCAGGAGGAAAATTGGTCCCCAACAGTCATAAAACACGACGAGATGCGTGAAACAGGAAATTAAAGTGACGAGTGGAAAAATTTGGGGATATGCAAAGATTGGGGGGGGGGGGGGGGGGGGGGGGGGGGGGGGGTGGTTGATAGCCACAGGGAAAAACAATCTCCTGTGGTGTTCTGTCCTGCATCTTGGTGGAACCAGTCTATTGCTGAATGTGCTCCTCAGGTTGACCAGTCATGGAGGGGGTGAGCTGTATTGTCCAAGATGCTGCGCAATTTGAGGAGCATCCTCCCCTCCAAGACCACCTCCCATGAATCCAACTCTGTCCCCAGGATGGCAACGGGGTGGCAACAGAAGTACCGCTCCTCTCTCTAATGATCATCAAGCATGGAGAGGACATACAAGCATACACACAAGCATATACAACGTGCGTGTTTTTAATCTGTACCTCCAAACGTGGTTAAATATGCAATCCACTGTGGGACCATTGATCACAGGTAGATAAATAACACACTCAGTCGTGTCTAACTTTCCTGCTGCTTTCAGCAGAGAATCCTGTCTTAGTTTTGTTATTCTGTCCCATTTCATTTACTTTGGTTTAAGAATGTAATCCTTTTTTGTGTTATTGGAAATTAGTCATTATCTTGTTTCAAACGACTGCCAATGGTAGAAAACAAATGTGTTACACTCTGTGTGTACCTTTGATCATTTAAGTTTACAGGTTTGAGTAGGCAGTAGAACTATGCACAGCTTATTGCATGTCACAATGTTGTTGGTACTGCAGTACCTGGTAAAGTATAAGAATGATATTAGCCTTCCGTAACTGTTTAATCTTGTTCCATTATTTACAAGTTTCCATTCATGCCTTTCCCCCCTGTCACCCATCTGCAAAATATATGCAAGTCATCAGACAAGTGGTCTGCTTAAAGCACTGGAAAATGTTATTAATGAATTGATGCTGATTCATTTTGAGAAAATAGTCCAATTAATACCTGTCATTCTCCATTAGTTTAAAGGGCTGATTTTCTTTCAGATGTTAATTATTGGGAAGTCATGCTAGCTGGAGGACATTTGAAATGTGTGCTGATATTGCCCACATTTTCAATAGGAAATATCATTGGCAGCTGATATGCAAACTTGAGTTATGAGTTCAATGATCTAGTGCCTGTGACCGAGGCACCTTCACAAGATGTATGTAATGCTCTGCCAGTGTAAAGTCCTGAATAGTCCATCCATTTCAATTGTCCAGAGGTAATTAATTGTAAAACATTTAATTACAGCACAATCTTGGCAGCAACAGTGAGGCAGTTTTAAGAGAGTGTAATACCACAATGGTATTACATACAGAGTACACCGTGGACAATGTGAGCAGAAAACCACGTCACTGATTATGCATGACTATGGAGAGAGCACACGTTTAAATCAGGTGATCTGCCACTAATAGAGTGTCAGGGCAGTGATCATATATGAAGGTACAAGTCTCTGGTCAAGATCTCTAAATCTCTCACACCATGTACTTGTCAGTCAGATTTTAGAATTTAAATTTAACAATGTGAGGTTATCTACTCACAGTTGGTTGTACCTGTCGAGGTATCTTTGTGGAACAGCACATGAACATCAGATGTACATTAGAAAAAAAAGCATTCTTTTTTAATTCTTCGTGTCATTAATTTTCCTTGAAATTACGCCATGTAATAAACAGAGTTTTGCATGATATTATAGGATTCAGTATATTTTACTTCCTTTTCCTTTATTTTTAAAGACAGCATAAAAAGTAATACATATTCAACACAAATGAAAAATATTTGAAAATACAGGTAAGGCCAAGTAGAACATTAAATATTTTGCGCAATTCAAACAGAATTTTCTTTTATCCAACAAAATTAACTTTGTACGTGTGGTTTTAAATGTGTGTTGAATGTGGATTTTCTGTGGGAACATTTTAGATAACCTTTAAAGGTCAAAAATTTCAAAACTCAGTGGCATAAATCATGTAGTTCATTGGAAGGCAGTGCTATTTAATTTCAGTAGTGTAGCTACCAAAAGATAAAATGAATTATGGAGAGCTTACTGCAAAGCGAGCACGTGCTACTAAGCTTTTGACAGCTGCTATATGATTCTTTTCCTTCTTGAGTTTTTCAGAGTTCCCATAATCTAATGCCTTGGCTTTCATTGCTCTCCAGGGAATATCCTTTTACATCATATTAGTTAGCAAATGCATCGGACTGCACGTTCTCACATTTACTGTTAAACCTGGCTTTTTGTCAGCATGTGTTTGTGCGATGGCTCGGAGCCAGTGTTCCCTATCTTAAGATACCTGAGTAATGAGAAAATGTTCTTGAACAGTGCTACAGAGAAACCCAGTGAGGGCTCTACTGCTCACTTCTGTAACTTATTGACATGAGAGAAACATATATATATTTATATATGGTCATATTACATCTTTGAGAAATTCCTCAACTTTTTTTCCACAATAACAATGTTTGCTACACTATCAAGAGTAACTTTTTGCTTTCATTGCTGTGGTGGCATTAGAAACATAGAAAGTAGGTGCAGGAGTAGGCTATTCGGCCCTTTGAGCTAGCACCACCATTCAATATGATCATGGCTGATCATCCAAAATCAGCACCCTGTTCCTGCTTTTTCCCCATATCGCTTGATTCCGTTAGCCCTAAGAGCTATATCTAACATTCTCTTGAATATATCCAGTGAATTGGCCTCCACTGCCTTCTGTGGCAGAGAATTCCACTGATTCACGACTCTCGTGAATATGATCCATTCTTTCATCATATGTCAGTCCTGCCATCCCGGGAATTAAACTGGTGAACCTATACTGCACTCCCTCAATAGCACAAATGTCCTTCCTCATTCTGGTTGAATGGATGACCTTGCATCCATCCTCTATCTACTGCCCCTACCCTCAACCCCACCCCACTAACACCCAACAGCAAACCCATTCTAGTCCACCCATCCCCACCACTCCACCTTGAAATCAATGGGATGAAGATGCTCTCCAAAAGGATCTCGATACAATGGTTGAGTGGTCACAACAATGGGCATGCAGTAGAACGTGATTGAATCGAGTTTGTCTGGCTGTCAATCTACGTTCTACTGTTAACAATCACGTAGGGAGGACAGTTCATGCAGTTCAACACTTCCAAATGTGAAACTATGCGTGTCACCAGAAAGAGGAATCCAGGAGAAACATCTTACAATATACTTGGTGCCACCCTTGAAGAATCCAAACAAACCAAGTATCTTGTCATCAAATTGCAGAATGATCTGCGTTGGAATGGTCAGACTGACTCATTATGCAACGGTGAAAGCAACAGGTGTCCTAAATTTTCTGGGGCGCAACTTTCATCATTGTTCAACTTCTGTCAAGGAGAAGCTATACTACACCCTCGTTAGACCTCATCTGGACTACGCAGTTGCAGCATGGGACCCATACACAAATAAAAACATTTCTTCCATCGAACGTGTCCAAAGACAGGCAGCTCGATTTGTTACTAACACCTATGAGAGAGAAGCGAGTGTCACCAAACTTCTGAATTCACTGGGGTGGAACCCTCTCCAAGACAGACGTGAAGCTCATCGTTTGACCTGTTTTTACTTAATGTTAAATGGTCATCTCGACATAGACGACAAAACCTACACCAAACCCAAACCAATTAGGCGCAGACGAGGGCATTCGATCCAAGTTGAGATTCCGGCTACCAAGAGAGATGTGTACAGCAATTCGTTCTTCCCCCGCACAATTAAAGCATGGAATAATCTTCACCCTACCATAGTTACCCAACCAGATGCAACTAAATTTAAGGTAGCTCTTTCTTCCCAAAAACCCTTTCTGGCTTAAGTCCTCCCTCCACCACGTCCAGTTTAAATTCCAATTTGGAATATTTTGGAGGACCAAGAAACCAATAACCAAGATGAGAAACTGACTGGCTCTACAACTAGTGGCTGATCAATCTGTCAAATTACTGCCTGGAAGCCAAGGGTCAGAACCCGATTCCTGGGAGAACTCACTGCTCTTTTTCAAATGACAACATGGAATATTTCACATTAATTATTGATGGACCTTCAAACATTACCTACCTCAGCCTTGCCCTTTTTTCAAAAAGAAAATTTAGTTTGGGTCTTGATTCCGACATCAGTTAACAGCACAGATTAATGACAATTATTGTTCTTCTGACTAATGAAAATAAGGATAAATGGAGGGAACGTTATTCATATATTTCATTTGAATAGTTTTGGTGGAAGTAAATTTTAGGGAGTTAGTTTGCATCAAGAAGATTTGTTGTTAAGCAGACAGGTCATATTTGCTTTATCTGTATTTGGAAACCCGTATAAATGTTAAAACTCATTGGAAACAACGTTAGTAATCTTAAATTTACTTTAGTTCTGTGATAGACACATGATCATTAGACTGTCTCAGTTTAAGGTCCTATGGGAGTCTCTGCCACTGTTTATCTTGCATTATTGTACAAAAAAGAGTTTTCATTGCCAAAGTCTACAACACAGCACTTTGCTATCCTAAGAATCGGGCTGTGCAGTCCAAAGCTCCGCTCGATGATCTTTGGTGCAGTCTACAAATGAATTATTGGTTATAATACAATCACAACCATAATGCAACCAGTAGAGGGCAAAGTAAGATTAGCTTAAATGGCTCAAATTTGATTGTGTGATCCAATGTGTATGTGGGCTATACAATAGAAATGTAAACAGAAAATAAACCATCACGGTGCCTCTACTGTATTTTTTTACAAAGATTGCGATTCTGTTTCTGAATTTTCCAAATGAATGGAAAGCAGTGGCCACTCACGCTCACGCAGAAGGCGGCCAAATCCAACACTTTAAGGGAAATTGTTCTAACAGGTCACAGCTTGTAGAGTGCAGCCCTGGGAACCAGATGCAAGTAGGTGCCCTTAAATCAATGGGTGGCAACGAAGTGACTTTGCTGCATTTTAATAGAACATGGTGATTTGATGATACAATTAATGTAGAAAAAAAGATGTAAGCTGATTGTATTGTGTTTTCAGTATATGTTTTATGAATAAAATATATTTATATATTTTTTGTTGGGAAAGGGAAGCATGCCTAAAACACTTGGAGTCAAAGCTGCTCTCTCTCCTCAGCCTAGTTTGGGGGTTGACCTATTTTGCTCAATCAGTCAGGAAGCTCATGGAAATGATGGATGACAATCTCAGGCAGCCAGAGCCCTCAAGTTAAAGCTTCCTTATACATGACCACCAACATTGCGGCCTCATAGCAGAAACGTCTGTGTCGCGGGGCTGGAAACTGGAAGTATCCTGAGCTAATTCTGCTACCACCATCATCTTGCAACAAGTGATGGCTCCCACTGATTGTTGCAGGAAGCTTGCGTCCTTTTCAGGACAGACAATGACAGCGATGTCAACATTTAAAACATGGAAGACGGACACGAATAGAAGACCAACATTGTCATTTTCTGCTGGGAACAAATGTTGGGTCTGTAGATCGATGAGCATCAGTGACTAGTTTGAACTGAGTCAATCACAGTAAAAGGAAGATAGACATAATTTAAACTGCAGTTCCTTCCTACACAGTAAGGGAAGCCATATCTTTGGCATCAGGTCAGACTGATCGTTTGTTCCCTTCACCGTCAGGTCAGATTACCTGAAGGTGCTGGGAATCTGGTTCAGAGGAGCTAGGACAGTCAGCAATAACCAAGGGGGAGGAATTACCCATGGAGAAACAGAAGCTGAGAGTGGGCGTAGTGCTCCCTCTTGACTGCGGCAGGGAAGTTGGTCATCAGGTCAAGCTGCTCTTGGTGTTGCTGTGCATGGTGCAGGTTTAGCCCTTGACCCCCTCCTTACTGTGGCACTCGCCCCAAGCCATGTTTCAACTCAATGGAAATCCAAAATGGATCATGCCCACACGACAAAGTGCATAGAGAATATACCCAACATTGCGTTCATCCTGACACCAGTTAGCTTTACACAGAGCCTGGGTTCACAAACACCGAGTGGCTCGGTCTGCTGAGTTTCCACTTGTGCTCAGGGTTGCTACAGAATACTCCAGTTGTTTAGACTGTGCACACCACCTGTCCTTACAGTAATGTTGCTGCAGATAAATATCTTCCACCACAAGTCTTTAAGGTAGTATCTACACGCAAGTCACTCACTGCAGATAGACACAAAAACTGGAGTAACTCAGCGGGACAGGCAGCATCTCTGGAAAGAAGGAATGGGTGACATTTCAGGTCGAGACCCTTCTTCTGGTTAGGGATAAGGGTAATGAAGGATATAGATGATGATGTAGAGAGATAAAGAACAATGAATGAAAGATAGCAGGAGGAATCACAGAGGAGGAGCAGCGTGAGAGGGTGTTGCAGAACTAATCACTCACTGTGTCGGCCAGAGTGCAGCCCAGAGCTTCCTGAGCACTAAGCAAGGTACCAGTGTCCTTCTCATAAACCTAAACACACAAAAACATTCCCTAAATAGCTGGGACCGTAGAAACTCTGGAATAATCATATAACAAAAATATGGCAAAACTGTAGATGCTTACCCCAAGTAAGAGAAGTTTAACAATGGGACTATCTTTTAATGTTTCTTCAGTTTAAGTTATTTAAATCTCCAGTATAAATCATTTACTGTACGAATATTTGCAGTGACAATCTGACTTTACAAGAGATGCTGTGAGTGCAGGAAAACAATGCAGTTTATTTGCAGTCACCATGGGAAAGTACAGAGAGTGGAGCTAACTATTTTAAACATTGCAAGGCCTTGCACATACCAGACAACTCCAGAATGAGCTGATTTCTCATCAATTCTCTGCACTGCAGTGCTTCAATTCTGGTTTGCACATACAGCAATATGACATAATCTGTGCACCATCGATACGATAATATTAATTTTAGTTTGACATTTACTTGCTGTGTTCAATCATTTTAGTAATGTTTAGTGCAGGTGTGAATGATGGGATGGAATCTGCACAACACTGAATCTACCGAAACGTCAACCTTCTTTTTCTTATTCATAGACAGTCCCTTCGGTTTGAATTGACTGATTTCTACTCCGGTTTTGTGGGCTCCGAGTGGCTAATGAGGTTAACGTAGGAACCGCAGATGGAGCAGGAAGTGCTGCCGGGACTGGTTGTCGAGATGGTATGGTCCTTCCACTACATATGCAGGGCTTCTATATTCCCAATGCATGCCCTTGAGATTCATAACACCAACCGGAATGCTCCCGCTCTACTTTGTGAGGTCATGGGCCACAGGTTTGTAGGAGTCTGAGGAATTTCTGCATGGCTTTGAATACATCTTTTAATCTACCTAACAATCTCTTCCTATGACAGAGCTTGGGGGAATAAAGTGTCTATACAGCAGTCTGCTGTCCACTTCCTTTAACCTTCTTTTTGTCTAATATTTCTCCTCCTCTACTAGCAATGTTACAACATTTTGAGATTTTACAAATCAAGTCTGCAATTTATCCCATCAGATAAAGCATAAAAAGAAGTTTAATTTGACACCTAATTCACTTTCATATATTCAGTATTAAAAAAGTTATGGCCATTTTCATACTCGGAAATTAGCATCTTGTTCCCTATTGCTTTTCCATTGACTTAACGCAAAAGCTGTGATCAAGGACAGTCAAAAGCCCATAACTTTCTTAAAAATTAAGAGAACTGAAATAAATTTTCAGTTATTATAGATTGAAGCATTCTGAAACAAATATTAAACAATCTTACTTGGATGACCTGAAATTAAAGCATATAATTAGTTAGTTACCCAATTGTAGCTAATTACAAAATTCAATTGCTAGATCCAAACATCTATCCATTTCTTAAGAAAAGATTAACATTTTTAAATAGCCTAAGTGCCCAAATAACATTCACACAAGAAATCACAATATAACATGATTTTTAAATCTCATTGTCATTAATTTATAGGCCAAATGGAAGTACATTAATGGCCATTTAAATCATCTTGCGAGTGGGATTTTGTGGAACGAGATGGTTTGGAACGTTGCGTTTGCGGTGAATTTGAACCCCATATCGGCAGGAAAAATACTGCCGGTTCGGATGGGCCCCAAGTCACCTTCTCGCAACTTGAAATTTTGATTAAAGGCATCTTAAGAAGCACTTTTTTATGTAAAAATAAACAGTGTACCATGCCTTGTCCCGTTGTCAGCGTTCACGGCTTTAGAAGATGATTTTTTATTTACTCTAACAATTAAATTATCCAGCGATGTTTAAAAATAACTGCAGAGAACGAATGTCGGAGCGATTTTTCTTTAGCAAATAAACAGGCTGACCAACATCGATTTGAACAGCCTGGTGAAAACGGCCTTTTAAACCCGCCCCCCTCTCAAAGGCACCAAAGTCGCGCACACGGGCAGTGACAGAAATGCAGCGCCGCTGAAGGTAAGTTTTGTAACATACCTACCTCTACCATGAGATTAATTTAATTCTGGATCTTAGTGATCTGAAGTCCCCATTTAGAACTTCAGTCACGTCACCTGACAGCAAAATAACCTCTTGTCCTTAATTGAATACACCATCGCTTTGTTATGTATTTATTGAAAAGATGTTCACCTTTATTTTACCTGCATACATTTTTTACTTCTTGCCCTTCTGACCTACATTTAAAATGTTTCCCTGTACCCTGCTCCTTCTATTTCTTGTAGTCTGTACCAGATAGGTCATAAAACATCTCCAGATTTATTTTAACCTCCGTGTCCTTTCATCATCCAGGGAACTCTAGACTGGAATATCTTATCTTTCTGCCATCGGTAATATCATCGGTTTGTTTCTCTATGTTGAAGGTTGACTATTATTTACTTATTGATATTTTGGTTCATCTTTGTTTCTAGCCCACCTGCTCTAAATCCTTTCTCACATCATCGGCTGGCTCTGAAGATCAATGAACAGCCTGACTAGAACAGGACCCAATGACTACGGGTCACCAGGCCCCACCACTGGTCACACTGGAATTGGAAGAGGTTAGATTTCAGGATAGCTGAGGATGGCTTTGTTGGATGGTTGTGCATAACTGAAATAGTTCGTGCAAACAAAATTCCTCCCAATTCACTCATCGGATCTTAACAGTGCAGATAAAACCAGAATTTAATTGCTTCCCTGAGACGATTGAGGTGAACTTGAATTGTTGCAGTTCAGTTCTTGTAGTGAAGATCATGGGTTTTATGTGGAATCATTAAACACAAGAGCAAGGAAATTGTGATGAACCTTTGCAAAGTACTGCTACGGCCACAAATGGACAATTGCGGGTGCAGCGTGGACTCTCGTCACGGAGCGGGCGAACCCTCACTGGGGGTCGCGCTCCATTTGCTGACCCGCGGCAGCCTGAAGCCGCGGTCTGCGGAGCTCCAGCTGGTGCAGCGTCCGCAGCCTGGGATCCCTCGTTGGGGACCCGGGAGAAGAGCTCCGACCGCCAGCCCGCGCCCAACTTCTACCATGGGCGCGACGGGGACTTACCATCCTGAGCGTGGTCCCTCGTCGTGGACCCATGGAGAGGAGGTCCGACTGCCGGCCCTGCAGTCTGTGGTGCTTCTGGCTGCAGCGCGGCGGGTACTTTAGATCTTCGACAGCCGGCCTACACCAACTTAAAGCCGCGGCCTCCGTTGGGGAGGCACCGATTCAGGACTTACCTGGACTTTACCTTGTTTACACATCTGGACGCCCGCAGCGGCGACTGCGGAGGGTTGAGGTCCCGACCACGGGGGAAATGGAGGAGGACTGGCCAATTTTTGTGCCTTCCACCACAGTAATGAATGCTGTGGTGGATGTTTGTGTTAAATTTTAATGTGTTTTTGCGTGTTCTTTTTTTATTGTACCGCTGCTGGCAAATTCATTTCACTTGCACTTTATGTGCAAGTGACGAATAAAACTGATTTGATTGATTATATTATGAGTGCAGGCAGGTGGGACTAAGGGAAAAAAATTGTTCGGCACGGACTTGTAGGGCCGAGATGGCCTGTTTCCGTGCTGTAATTGTTATATGGTTATATGGTTATATTGAATTGGAAATTACGTCCAGTTCCAGGCAACATGCTTCTGAGAAATAAGATAAAGGCTTTCGAGAGATCCCAGAAGTAAATTACTGACATGAAGAACTTTAGTTATATGGCAAGATAGGGTAAGCTGAGGTTGTTTTCCTTGAATCAGAAGTTGTGAGGAGATATGACAGAAGTATTCAAAATCACAGACTACAGATAGAGAAGATAGAGAGACCTTCCATTGCAGAACAGTCAAATACCAGGAGACATACATGAAGGAGATGGGCAAAAGAAGCAACGGTGACATGAAGGACACACACTTTTAGAAAGTGAATAGTTAGAGCTTGAAATGCATTGCTGCAGGGGAGGCAGTTTCAATTATAGCATTAAAAAGGGAGATGGTAAAGTATATGAACAAATTTGCAAGCCTATGTAGCGAGAACATGACAATAGTATTAGCTGGATTGCTCTAACATTGAGTCACTGTGGACTTGATGGGTTGAATCCCTGCTGTAACTATGATATAAATTTGGACCAGTTAGAAATATCAAAGGAGATTGATTTTTGGAAAGAGAAAGTGTGGAATGTGTTTATAAGTGTGTTTATTTGTGAGGCTGTGTCTGTGGGTCAGCTAGACGGGGGTTAACAGATTGCTTATGGTGAGAAAGAAGCTACATGTCTGCCCACGAATTAAGATGTCTTATTGCTATCAAAGTCATTCTGCGGTAATAAATGTATTCCCCAGTTCATAGCTGAGTTAATGCACATTTTAGACATAATTGAGAATCCTGAATACATGTTTTCAGGCACTGTCACTTCTTGAACGTGCTAAGCAGTATGTTTTAACACTTAACTCTTGGCATGTGATGTCTTCTCTCGTTACACAACCTCTTGAAATGCTGATGCAGTTTGAAGTATTGTCACCGATTGACGTCAGTGCGTGATACTGTTAACGTTACAAGTGAGCTTCTGTTCCATTTTCCTAATAGATAGCCCGCTCTTTCTGACATAAACGCTATGAATCACGTCTGTAGTTGGAGATACTATTACTTCACATAATAAACAATGCTCATTTATTACGCTTTATATTGTGAAAGAAAAAGTCCCATGGCAAATCCTTTCCTGCTTTTGCAATAGGTTCTCGTCATAATCTTGTAACATCATTTCCCCCCTTTTAGAACATATTATTCTAGTGATATCTTCAAATTCTTTGTGATTACATTACATTTTTGTCATTTTATTCAGTTTCCTAACAATCATTGGAAGCAATTCACTGCTATTTACATTAGCAAAGGCCTTCAAAGTCCAAAATAATCCTATTGAGTTGATCCATCAATCTTGGGAAAATAATCCAATGTTTCGTCTTGCATTTAAAATACAGTACATCAAATGCTATCAATGGAAGGATTGCAAACAAAGCATTTTAGTTCCTCAGTGGAAAGAATGGGCAGGACAACCGTTGGATGCTTTGTCAGTCTTGGTTCACTTTAATCTGCTATACCATATTGAAATATAATGACTGAATTAACAAGTGAACTTCCTTTCAGAAGATCCAAGACCATTTCCAGCAATGAGTATCGGGTGGTGGAACTACTGCTGCTGGCACATGATGAACTGTGAGAAGACATTCACAAGATTTCACATAAAGGGATTGCAGTGCCTGTATTAATTATTTTGGGTCCTAGAGTTCCAGCTGGCTCCACTAATACCAGGTACTGTTGTGGGCTCACCAATTATTTTGGATGCAATGACTTTCAATGAGTGATCAGTATGTTAATAAAAAGTCTTAGCACACATTCAAAAACTTAGATTTGGCACACAACAACCCATAAATGGCAGCAAAGCCATTTTTACTTGGACTCTATTGGACAAATGGATATAAAAATCGCTCTTTAAAATGGTTGGAAGTCATATCAGGATAGATAATACAAATATTAGCCATGCATTTGCAGCTTCTAATAATCATGCTTAATCTTTATTTTCTTTAAATAAGTAATTTAACTAAATTTACCCAATTCCTTAAAAGAGGATTAAAACAAAATCAATATTAAGAAAACCTGAAAATCTGTTCTGATCAAGATTCAAGATTCAAGAGAGTTTATTGTCATGTGTCCCTGATAGGACAATGAAATTCTTGCTTTGCTTCAGCACAACAGAACATAGTAGGCATGACATCAGAACAGATCAGTGTGTCCATATACCATTATATAAATATATACACACATGAATAAATAAACCGATAGTGCAAATAAACAGATAATGGGCCATTAATGTTCAGAGTTTTGTCCGAGCCAAGTTTAATCCGAGTTTGTCCGAGCCGAAAAAGTCTAAAGTCACCAACCTGAACGACTACCGCCCGGTTGCCCTAACTCCAATCCCAATGAAGTGCTTCGAAAGGCTGGTCCTCTCCCACATCAAATCTAGCATCCCTGCCTCACTGGACTCTCATCAATTTGCATACAGGGCAAATAGATCAACAGAGGATGCCATCTCTCTGGCTCTTCACACTGTCCTGACTCACCTGGACAGACAGGGCACGTACGTGAGGATGCTCTTCATTGACTATAGCTCTGCATTCAATACGGTCATCCCCACCAAGCTCACCACCAAACTCCACCAGCTAGGCCTCAGCTCGCCGATATGCGATTGGATCCTGAACTTTCTGACGAAGCGACCGCAGGCAGTGAGACTGGGCCCGCACCTGTCCTCCACTATCACCCTGAGCACCGACACACCACAGGGCTGTGTACTAAGCCCCATGCTCTACTCCCTCTTCACTCACGACTGTGTTCCTGCATTCGACACCAACACCATCGTGAGGTTTGCAGACGACACAACAGTGATTGGGCTGATCACCAACGGTGATGAAACAATATACAGAGCGGAGGTGCAGAACCTGGCGGACTGGTGCGCACGTAACAACTTGTCACTAAACACCTCCAAGACCAAGGAGCTGATTATTGACTTCAGGAGGTCCCATAATGGAGAATACGCCCCAATCTCCATTTACGGGGAAAGTGTGGAGAGAGTGTCCAGCTTTAAGTTTCTGGGCACTCACATTTCAGAGGACCTCACATGGTCCACCAACACCGCTGCGCTGGTCAAGAAGGCACAGCAACGACTGTTCTTCCTGAGGACATTAAAAAAGACTGGTCTGCCCCAACAGCTGCTGACAACGTTCTACCGCTGCACCACAGAGAGCATATTAACGTATGGCATCTCTGTGTGGTATCTCAGCTGCACGGAGGCGGAGAGGAGAGCTCTTCAGCGCGTCGTCCACAGAGCGCAGAGGATTATTGGGACACAGCTACCAGCCTTGAAGGGCATCTACCACACACGGTGCCTCAGGAAGGCCGTCAGCATCCATAAAGACTCCTCACACCCTTGTAATGGACTGTTCGAACTACTTCCCTCCGGCAGACGTTACAAAGCCTTCTACGCCCGAACCTCCAGACTCAGAAACAGCTTTATTCCCAGAGCTATAGCGGCTCTGAACCGGCCCTGCTGAGTGTCCCCCACCCCGCCTGGACTGTCTCCCTCGGATGGTCACGTCACACAGCTTATTTATTTATTTTACTTTTCTTTTACATCGGTTGGAAGCTGCATACTAAATCTCGTTGCACTGATGTGCAATGACAATAAAAAAATAAAAAATATATTATTATTATATTATTATTATTAATAGCCTGATGGCTGTGGGGAAGTAGCTATTCCTGAACCCGGTTGTTGCAGTCTTCAGGCTCCTGTACATTCTACCTGAAGGTAGCGGGGAGATGAGTGTGTGGCCAGGATGGTGTGGGTCCTTGATGATACTGCCAGCCTTTTTGAGGCAGCGACTGCGATAGATCCCCTCGATGGAAGGGAGGTCAGAGCCGATGATGGACTGGGCAGTGTTTACTACTTTTTGTAGTCTTTTCCGCTCCAGGGCGTTCAAGTTGCCGAACCAAGCCATGGTGCAACCGGTTAGCATGCTCTCTACTGTGCACCTGTAGAAGTTAGAGAGTCCTCTTTGACAAACCGACTCTCCGTAATCTTCTCAGAAAGTAGAGGTGCTGATGTGCTTTCTTAATAATTGCATCAGTTTTCTCAGACCAGGAAAGATCTTCAGAGATGTGCACACCCAGGAATTTGAAGCTCTTGACCCTTTCAACCATCAACCCATTGATATAAACGGGACTGTGGGTCCCCATCCTACTCCTTCCAAAGTCCACAATCAGTTCCTTGGTTTTGCTGGTGTTGAGGGCCAGGTTGTTGTGCTGACACCATATGGACAGTTGCTCGATCTCTTTCATATACTCGGACTCATCCCCATCAGTGATACCTCCCACAACAGTGGTGTCGTCAGCGAACGTGATGATGGAGTTCGCACTATGACCGGCTACGCAGTCATGAGTATAGAGTGAGTACAGCAGGGGGCTGAGCACACAGCCTTGAGGTGCTCCCGTGCTGATTGTTATCGAGGCTGACACACTTCCACCAATACGAACAGACTGTGGTCTGTGAATGAGGAAGTCGAGGATCCAATTGCAGAGGGATGCGCAGAGACCTTGTTCTGCGAGTTTGGTAACCAGCTTGGAGGGGATGATTGTATTAAATGCCGAGCTGTAATCAATGAATAACAGCCTGACATATGAGTTTTTGTTGTCCAAGTGGTCCAGAGCGGAGTGGAGAGCCAGCGAGATCGCATCCACCGTTGATCTGTCGTGGCGGTAAGCGAACTGCAGTGGGTTCAGGTTTTTGTCGAGGTAGGAGTTGATTTGCGCCATGATCAACCTCTCAAAGCACTTCATCACCACAGGCGTTAGTGCCACTGGTCGATAGTCATTGAGGCACGTCACCTTGCTCTTCTTGGGCACTGGTATAATTGATGCCCTTTTAAAGCAGGTGGGAACCTCAGACTTCAGAAGTGAGAGGTTGAAAATGTCCGTAAAAACTCCAGCCAATTGGTCCGCACAGGTTTTTAGAACACGACCGGGTATACCTTCAGGTCCAGGCGCTTTTCGAGGGTAAACCCCTCTGAAGGATTTCCTGACGTCGGCCTCTGTGACCGAGACTGAAATACCATCACAGTGAATGGGGGCTCTGGAAGGCACATCAGTATTCTTCCTATCAAAGCGTGCGTAAAACGCATTGAGCTCGTCAGGGAGTGATGTTTCGCCGATATTCGAGCTGCCTCCTGATTTCGCCTTGTAGGAGGTGATTGCATTCAGGCCCCGCCACAGCTGCCGATGATCTGTCTCATCCTTCAGTTTGGAGTAGAAGTCCCTTTTGGCCTTTTTGATCGCCTTACCAAGGTCGTATCTGGACTTCTTGTAGACCACTGTATCATCAGACATGAATGCCCGGTGTCTGGTCTTCAAAAGAGTGCGGATCTCAAAGTTCATCCAAGGTTTCTGATTGGGAAACACTCGGAAGGTTTTTGTAGGAATGCAGTCCTTCACACATTTCTTTATGAAGTCTGTAACGACTGTGGCGTATTCGTTCAAGTCCGTTGCCGAGTCCTTGAACGTTGCCCAGTCTACAGACTCCAAACAGTCCTGGAGCAGTTCCTCTGCCCCCCCTCCCCCACCCCCCACCCCCGCCGATCAGCTCTGTACTGTCCTCACCTCTGTGGGTGCGCTCTTTAATTGCTGCCTGTATGTCAGAATATAAACCATTATTTTCCATTCCCCACATTGTCACACACTGGCCAATAACCTTCCTTAATCCAGTATCAAAATCAAGGTGTCTGATCATCCAGCACATTTGCCTAATGGTGGTCCTTGCCACATATAAATGCACAGTTTTGTTTACCAATATAATTTAAATATTATCCATTTATTGAATAATGTGCCATTATTAATGCAGACGTTTTTTGCACCTTAAAAAAAAACACTATGCATTGATTGTTACAAATATGTGTTTATTTTTAATTTTTACCATAGTGATTTTAATTTGAAAGTTGAAACTCTCAGATGGAGACCAAAAAATGGCAACATGTTTAAAAAAGACAGTAGGACGTTGTACCCAAACAATAAAGAGAGTTTGAATGTTAAGAAGTCATACTTTCTTCGTAAAAACAAATGGATAATGTATAATTATTAAGAATTGATAATATTTTAATCACAAGGCATTACAATTCCCAAACATTGGATTAACAAGCTTTGTCCCAGAGCAGTTTTGCTTTGATAAATCACTCAGATAAAATTGCAGAGAGTAAGCCAAAGTTCTCATTGTATAGACTGGTCTGGTGACAGCAGATTTACTGTCTGTAAAACAGATGTTACAAATATGCCTAGAAAGAGCATGTTTGAAATTTCTAACCAAAGAGGAAATCATCCTTCAATCTATGTTGTAAGAAAAGCCTCGAAGACCATACTGTACTGCACCAGCAATACCATGATCTCTTTAAATAAGAGCATCATGGAAAATGTGGTATTCTTGCACCAATTCAGACTAAGCCTGTTCAAATTTAATTTACAGGCCTTAGCCCCAGTAAAACTTCCACCTGGTGGTGAATTTAAACTATGATATTTAGTTTAGTTTAGTTTTGAGATACTCCACGGAAACAGGCCCTTTGGCTCACCGAATCCGCGCCAACAAGCGATCCCCGCACATTTACACTATCCTACACACACTAGGAACAATTTACAATTATACCAAGCCAATTAACCTACAAACCTGTACGTCTTTGGAGTGTGGGAGGAGACCGGAGATCCCGGAGAAAACCCACGCAGGTCACGGGGAGAACGTACAAACTCTGTACAGCCAAGCACCTGCAGTCAGGATCAAACCCAGGTCTCTGGCACTGTAAGGCAGCAACTCTACTGCTGTGCCACCGTGCCACCCTGTATCAATACATTTTCTGCACAACCTGTGCATTTAGTCTTGACTAAAAAAAACAGATACAAGATACCTCAAATCTTAGTGGAGGTTTTAAAGGTGTACTCAAGTCGTTAATGTCTGATGGCTTTTACGTTGAAAAACAATGGTTAAGATCTCTATATGTACAACATTATCAGTGTAGTTTGTGATCAAGATGATTTCCTCCACTCGCTATTTTTATTAAAATTGGGAACAAATTTTGAAAGAATTATATAGATAAATACAGTAACTTTGCAAAATAAGCTATGACAAAAAAACATCAAAAGCGAACTAAAATATAGAAAACTAAATAATTATTACAGCAACAGAACATTAAACTTCATTCTTATTACAGTTTAGAGCCATGTTCACCTATTGTCTGCACAGGGGTGTAAAGGTTTGACTTTAGCTAATCGAGAAAGGCCTAATCGGAGGCCTTGGCTTGGACTTCTGACAGAAACTCTTTCCCATGAAGCATTGCTGTTTTCATTTGAGGCTGTAAAAGCAAATTGAACATTTACAACTTTCAGAAAGCAGTAAGGAAAAAGGATATAATTTTAGTTTACTTACTTACATTCATTCTTGAGACATGTAAAAAAATCTTTTGATACCATTTTGACCTAGATTGTATTTGTTTTACATTGCTACTTTTAAGAGTGACAACATTAAAACACCATTTATGTAACCTTAATTTGAAGGCTACCTCTTTAACATCAGTCATATCATAACGAGTTTAAAGACAGCTACAGAGAAAAGCACGTCCTTAACTAATTCAATGCAAATTTAACTGTTTGTAGATTCCATGTTGTAAGGGAAATGTGAAACTTTTATACTATATATTTGTAAACCTGTTGTTGCAGCTCACGTTGTAGCCCCTGGCTGATAGTGCTTTCTTCATGCCGCCTCCTCCTTTTCCCCCGGAGTCAAAGGTGGAAGATGTTGGCGACGCCAGGGGAGAAGGAGGAGGACGCCGCGGTGGAGAGGGGAGTGGATAAAGTGATGGCTGACAGGAAGAAGCAGCTTCCGGTGATAGGGGAGGAAGCCCCACGGCGACTGTGCACATCCTGTTGGTGGTGGTGGCCTGAAGAAAGAGTGTCGGCCAGGGGCAACAACGTGAGCCGCAACATCAGCCGTGTCAACCAGATGGTGCAGCTGCTGGTGAATAAGGGCGTGCTGGTGCACCTTGTGGAATATGTAGGTGACTCCTTGTGGAATATGTAGGTGACTCGGTCAAGAGTTGCTCGCCGCTGTTCCTTTATTCTCGCTCACCTTCCCAGTGTCGCACTGAGCCCAGGTGATGCTTTTATTTCTATGAAGAGGATGGGGAATTCTCACCATCCTACCTTTACAATAACATAGGTCGTTCAGGAAACGGGACCATCTATTGTGAATTGTTTACGTAAGTGAGAGTTTACGTTAGTTGTCTATTATGTAAGTCAGGGAGTACCTGTAATGTCCAGAAAAGGTAAAATAATCTTACTTTTTTTTGTGCAGTCAGGAAGAGCACGCACATTGTAGAATTAAATTCTTCCATTTTTGATAATGAACTCCTCACTGATTCCGTCCGAGTCATTACTATCAATGCTCAAAGTTGTGACATTGGGCAATTATAGCTAATATTTCAGTGCTGGCTACCTATCAAAGCTAGTTTGTTTGGTTTACAGGATATTGCTCTCATCTCAAATTCATGTAACTTTACCTTCACATTCAAATTCAACACTCGTTACAAGATGCACTCAATAATCCACAATTTGTGTGACTATAATAACACACGTACAACATAATGCATGTTTTGTTATTTGGGCATTTTGATGTCAACGTATTATTAAAGTAAAATGCTGCTTAATTAAGTCACTTTCCATCTCCCAATTTCATCGCTAACTCGGGAATTAAATTATATTTAGCTATCCTGATCTTTTGCTTTGTTCAGAATCAATTTGCTAACATTATAAGTCTAAACACCATATATTTTATTTTCAAGGCAACCAAAATTGTTAAATGTTTTCTTAAAACAGTATGATACTTCCAACTTGGGCCTCTCACTCTACATGTGTTTCTTTGGTATATTATTCAATAAAGTTCCATTTATTAGGTAACACACAGACACATACCTGGTGGAATCCACTTTGGCTTTCTTATTCCAGTGGAAGGACTTTGTGCCTGTGGTGATTTGGAGGTTGGTGGAGAAACTGGCATTGCCTTCACCAACAAAGGTTTGTTTTTTGCAGGAACTGGAGCTGCTGGGAAAGAAAATTAAAACTTTGTATACATATTATTATAATGTCACTGTTGTTAATTGTCCTTTCCTCTGAGTATCATGGAAACATAGAAAAGCAGGTGCAGGAGTAGGCAATTCAGCCTTTCGAGCCAGCACTGCCATTCAATATGCTCATGGCTGATCATCGAAAATCAGTACCCCGTTCCTGCTTTTTCCCCATATCCCTTGATTCCTTTAGCCCTAAGAGCTAAATCTCTCTTGAAAACGTCCAGTGAATTGGTCTCCACTGCCTTCTGTGGCAGAGAAGTCCACAGATTCACAACTCTTTGGATGAGGACATTTTTCCTCATCTCAGTCCTAAATGGCCTACCCCTTATTCTTAAACCGGTTCTTTACTCTGCTCATCCGCTCATTGGAGATGCCTAGGAATACTTCATTGCACTTGGAACCAGTATGAGGTTCACAGTGACATGACTGAATCCTTTGAATAAGATAGCATGGAAAATAAACCTGAATTGATCTACTTTATGAGGTTCAATTTGGAGCCCGTGGGTATCAAACTAGGAAAATCGATATGAAAAACCTCCCCAGTTATACACTTCCCAAGAGATTACATAAGGAATATGCTTCAAAACCTGGGTGTGCTTTTCTAACACAAGCCACTAGAAGGAGCATCAGCAAAAAATACTTGTTATTTTGTTATCGTGTTTTACAATACAATGCAACAGTAATTACAATTCAATTGAGAGCTTTGTTTTTATTCAAATAAGTTCTCTGCATAATAAAAATGGAATAGTATTTATTGGTTGCCTAAACATGCTTAAGCAAACTGGCATATTACAAGCAAAAAAGTAAATTGCTTCAGTTAGAATTAAGAAAATCATGACAAAAAATAAATAGGGCAAAAATCTATTAATTTTATAAACATTTCCTCAAACCATTGCAGCCATGCAAAAGACTTTAAATAAATTGAGTGTCTCCAGATATCGATGGTAAATATTCTGCAGTCAGTTAATCACTAGTCAGGGGCGGAAATCCCGGGAGGTACAGGGGACACACGTCCGCTCTGCTTTGAGAGGTGGGGGACGAACCCCCCCATGTTTTGTAATCCGGACTTTATCAGCCGCTTTCAAAGGGCTGAATCGGCCCGTTCAGCGCTCGGTGCGGCTTAAAATCAAAATTACAAAAAAGTTACGATGATAAAGAAACAGGCCATTGTAAGCTGTTTGTAGGGTGAAAATGAGAAGCTAGTGCGACTTGGGTGGGGGAGGGATAGACAGAGAGGGAATGCTGGGGCAACCTGAAGTGAGAGAAATCAATAATCATACCACTGGGCTGTAAGCTGCCCAAGCGAAATATTGGATGCTGTACCTTTATCTCTGTTGTTTGAGTTCAGGGCCTTTTCCTCCTTCTTCTTTGTTTGTATTTTGATTTGATTTTTTTGCTTGTTTTTCTTTGATGGGTTTTTAACAGTAAATTCCTCATCTGTATCTGCATTACTTCCATTGCTTTCTGATTCTTCAGCTGCAACACAAAAAAATATTGTAGTAACCTCAGGTCTATATCAGTGCTGCCAAGTTTCGTCAGAGCATTTCAGTATTCTAGTACCTGAAAATCAGTATTTTGCTGCTACCACTGCTGGAAAATAAGCAAAGGCACAACTTCCACTGAGAAATAGAATTCCAAAGATTCATTGTTATACGAGAATTTTCCCGAACAGTCTGTGACCCATAGCGCTGTGGCCATAACGCTATGTGTAAAGCCCATAGCACTACGTTTAAAGCCCATAGCGCTCCAGCCGGTAGCGCTATATTTAGAACCCATAGCGCTGCAGCCGACAGCTCTTCGTTTAAATTCCCACGCGTTAAACTGACAGCGCTCTGTTTAAACCTGGAGCGGGACAGGCAGATTAAAGCTTACAAAAATAATCACCGATATCTTGAAATTTAAAATACTAATAGATTTAATCTGCTATCATTTTTAGAGGTTCAGTATGACTTTTTATATCCTTGCATTTTTTAAGCAGCAAGATCTTAAGTCAATTTCAACGGGTTATTACTTTTCCATTGGCGAGTGGGATGTTAATCAAACAGGAAGTCGGGCCGATTTAAAAAAAATCCATATTTAACAACGCAAAATCGTACATCAGTATTCTTATAGCATTTCCGTACAAAATACGGAAAATCCGTACTACTTGGCAGCTCTGCTATATGAACCATAAAGCATAACATCTGAGTTAATTGCCAAAATCATCCTAAATTTTTCAGTTATATTCTTATCTTTTGCTCTGGTCCAACCTTGCTCTTTTCCCCAATGACATTACCAGTTTAAAAAAAATCTAATTTCAACTCAAATATAGATTAATATAGCTTCATCATGCAATATTATATTCTGTTCAAAAATCCTTTGTGCAAAAACATTCTCTTCCAAATTAGTCCTATTAGAACACTAGAATTAGAAATAGAGCTTGGCCATTTTGATGTTCATGTGTACTGTCTCATTCAATAAAGTCATGAAAGATTTTTTTTAACCTCTGCACCCCTTTCTTGCACGAACCTCCCATATCCATTGATTACCTTAGAGTGTATCAATCTGTCAAATGGTTTTTACCAATGCAAATCTTGCTTTTGAGGATCTGTGCTCTTTGACGTCTCTGACTTCTCCACTTAAAATAGATTTATTCTCTCCTTCCCAAAGCGTGTTGGAAAATGCAGAAATGCTTGACACAATCTGTTTGTGCCCCACTCATGTCTAAATCATCTATCATTCGGTTTACTATAATCCCCAGGAGCAGGAAAAGTGAATTTAGTTCAAGCTTTGATTGTGTTGCATATATCAAATGCCACGATTTAATAATTTTCTCACAGAATGTCTGAATAACATTAGATAGTTACGTTTCCATAAAACAAGTCACGTAACGACATCTGTCCTATAACAAGGTGACATTATACCCCTGGTGCAGACTCCCCAACGTCTGTATAACTGTAAAATAACCTCTCAATTTTTATACTTATTTCTCTGACTAAATCTAGGTCTGCATGCCAAAAACCTTCTTCACCACCCTATCTACCTGCAATATCACTTTAAGGGAAGCAATCCCCAGGGCTCCAAAATACAACACCTCAAACATATCTGAATTAAACTTATACTTTTAATGTCATTTGCAAACTTACTAATTATGCCTTCCACATTTTCTTCCACATCATTGATAAGAATTATTCTATTTTGGCTCTATCTCAGCTTAGAGTACTTTAAGACCACAAAATCTGGGTTATAAAATTTGTAGCAATTTTGCTATACAATCTTTTCTGACATGTATTTCTGACATTAATTCATTAGAAAATCCATGGTGCATCTACATGGTAATGTTGCACTGAAGAGCAACGGATTTGATTTTGGCAACGATATATTCTAAAACTTAGTGTTTAAGTTTCATAGACTAAAGAAGTATCTACTAGGGGTATAAAGAACAATGGCCCAAAATTTGTGATCAGATATTCACGCATTTTAAATGCATTATGGTCAGAACCAGAACAAGCCTCAACCACAAAACAGCTTTAAAAATCTGACAGCATGTCAATTTACAAAACTGACCATTAAAGCTGTCAACAAATTTAAGCTGTTTTCAGACATTCTGAAACCATGAAAATCCATTAAAAGCCGTTCAAATGAACAGGAATTTTCAAAAAAGTATTAAAAATGTTAATCAAAACATTCAAACAATTTAAAGCTATCTCTTGTCTTATTCCATTGCAACTGTTCCCACTCACTGAAATCAATGATGAACTTCCTGCATGAAGTTCCAGCTGGGGCAAGCTGTTCATACAGATTCACAACAGCAGAAAGCTATTGTGAAAGTACTTGATAGATAGCAGTAATTTT